>NW_012130133.1:691315-709326 GCF_000143395.1 Atta cephalotes
GAGAGAGAGAGAGAGCTGGATCATTCTCAGCACTTTGTTCATCTCCACTAATCGAGAATAATTTGCAATTGCATAATGCACTCGAGACTAAATTACGCTGCCAAGCTTGCCCTAGCTGCGTCGCAGAATGCGCAGCAGGAAGGATACAAAATCGAGGTGCAGCAACAGCGGCGGCAACAGCAGCGGTAGCGACGGGTTGTTTCGAGGGTAAAGAGGAAAAATGAAGCAATTAACCCGAGTGTCGGCTAATGAAGCTTAATAAGGGTATCCCAGTTCGCGCAAGCCGTAATGCGCGGCTATATGCGCGCGCGTATCCGCGTTTTAATTAATACCCTCTTAGTCCAACGACATATCTTTCCTTACCGAGCGGTGTGCGCCGCCATTGTCTATTGTTTTCTCATCATAACGTTATACGCTCGGAAGCGCGCGTCATTAGGTGCGTTCTCCCAGCGGATCTTGTCGTACTCGATCTTTTCCCTCGCGCTGCATTTTCTTTAAACAGGACAGTATTTTTAATTTAATGTAGCCACAAGATACACTTTTTGATATCGTCTATTATTCACACTCAATTTTTAAAGCTATCGAACATAAATTGACGTAAAAATGTGTTAATATAAATATACAAACGAATTAAATCATAAAATTCTCAATATTTTTTATTATGTTTAAAATAAAATCTATGTTTTATAATTCGAAATATTTGCATTTTACTTTTATACAGATTAAATCAGTGTACAACGACTTAATATGCAGTGTGCTTTAATGTATCTAACTAATTCGCTATTATAGTTTCACGCAAGGACAACACTTAACTGATAGCGTATCTAACCTAACTTTGATTACTGTCATAAGAAAAATATATTGTAATAATTTTTTTTAATTAAAACGCAGATATTAAAGAATATAACAAGAGTACCAGTATTTTTATTAATAAAAAAGTTATAATGAAAAAAACAGAAATTTTGAAAAATTTGTTTTTAATTTGTATTTGTTAGAAAAATGAAAATAAAAGATTTCTTATATGATGCTTCAAAAATTAGAAACATTAAATTTAAAGAAAAAAATATGCCATAATTAAATGTTTTAAAAAATATACGATAAACTCGGATGATATGCTCAGCATTTTTCAATCTTATTATTATTTAAAGATTATTCACTCATTAATGTTACTTCTTATGTTATCATTACATGTTTCAATCTTAGGTAGATTAACAATAATCTTTAAATTTTTAGAATTATAGAAATATAAACTTTAGAAAGAAAAATCTGGTATATCAAAAAGGCGTTTATTAAGAGTTAACACTAATGTGTCATCATGGATTTGTTATTTGTTATCTCACATTTACGTGACATGTCACATATATCGCAGGAGGAGAGGGCGTGTAGGTGCGAATGGAGCATGTCGTGTTTTGGATGCGAATTTATCTG
This sequence comes from Atta cephalotes, assembly GCF_000143395.1. Lineage (NCBI taxonomy): Eukaryota > Metazoa > Arthropoda > Insecta > Hymenoptera > Formicidae > Atta > Atta cephalotes. Next base: position 692,744 of record NW_012130133.1, read on the forward strand.
ACGCTAGATCGAACGAGCGATTCTTTTCAATCGAATGAGCCTCCTCTTTCCCTGAACACCACGCTTAATTTTTTTCACATGTTTCTCATGACATTTCGTCATGATTTTTTTCAGTGATTGCTTTCCGATAGAATGATAAATGAAACTCGCAGAGTATTCTAAATTTAGCACATTTATAAGAAGTGCTAATTGCAATATCAGTCTACTATCCATTATTCATTATTGACAAAAATTTCTTCCATTATTATTAATAAGAATGTGATCAGATATGCAAGATATAAACTATCGCTTACTCGTAGTATAGAATATTCATTTAGTTCTCGATAAAAAAAAGAATTTGACGAAGATATCAAGATATATACTGAAAAAAAAGATTGGCTGAATATGGTATAGCATTTTTAATGCTGCAGCAATCAATCTTTTCTATCAGTGCACCGTTTTGCGTTTACGTATTTTACTTCGATACCAATGTTACATCAATAAATGGTTAAACACTTGCGTGCGGCTCACTTGCAAGTTAGCGATCGGTTACTCAGGTATATTAAAAAAAGTACAAGGGTTCCATCGCATAAATTCATCCATAGTTTTAACGAGGTTTGCGTGCCCGTAGTTAGGAATTAAGCGCACTCTCGCCACTTTTATCCGTCCTCTGAAGTGTCGGTTAAATATTCCTTCTGAAAGAATTTTACAACGAACGAACGTTATGCAAGTGTTATAACAAAGAGAAAACGGAGAAATGAGGACTGAAAGGAGGAGAGAAAGACAGGAAAATGGCAGAGATGATAAAGGTAAAAGCGGAATTAATTTATTACGGTCCCTCCGGGGGTTAGATAAAACAAAACGACACAACGAGGGCCTGCAATAAAAGACAGAATCAACGAACAAAAAAAAAAGCGGCGTAATAATGCCGAGTGGGTGGGATTAAAGGCAGGATTAATTAATTACTTTCGCAAACCGGCCCCACCGAATTAGTCCCTCGGAAGAGCGAGCGAGGCATGGAACTCTTGTCATAGTACAAATCGAATGGTAGATAGAAATTTCCAAGCACGAAGCGTGCATCCATTCCTTCCCTTTTGATCTCTTCGTTGGATTTCAATGAAGAGAATCTTTAAATAATGATTATTCTAAATTGAAACGATTTCTATTAGAATTGTAAAATCCAAATATGTAACGTTAAATCAGGATGCATTATGAAAATAGCCTGAATAAGTAAAAAGATAATTTCATAACATTCCTCCTAATTACTATGTTAAATAAATTTCCTAACTTTTTGTATGTATATATTGAAATATATCATAAAAAATATTCTCAATAAAATAAATATATTTTGCATAAAATGTACTTATAAAACCTTTGGTTTGTACACGAAAACGAGAATATAACTTATATAATAATATTACAGAATAATATTGCAGTATTATTAATTTGTTTCTTCCCTTATAATCTCTGGATTCAAAAGTAGGAATTTTTTCTTTTTATAAAAAACGTATTTAGTATTAGTTAATATAGGAGAGCATAATTACTTATATACACTTCCATTACTGCCATATCAAATTTTAATGACAGATACTTCCGCGAATGAAGTTCATTCTCGCTTCGAGAGACGCAAGTGTTATCTAACTAAGATAAAAAAAAAGATAAAAAAAAGAAATACAGAATCGCAATAATGGTTGGAAAGAATAATGGAAAATTAAAGGAGAATTAATTAATTACAGCTGGAAAATGTTCCGTAGGTTACGCTAGGCATGAAATAAGGTTGAATGTGCGTTCGGAATTGGAACAAAAACAATTTAGAGCGATGCAAACTTTGTAAAGGAGTGGGGTAAGCAGGAGAAAAAACGAGAGAGTGTGAGAGAATCCAAGTTTTAACGGGGTAGAATGAAAAACACGATAGTTCAATACCCTCTAGGGTATAAAACAAAAAGAGTGTTCTTGAATTTTTTAAGCGTCAATTCATGTATTTATCTTTATATTTTAATCCAACAGAAATAGTATATACTGTATATATGTATACGTAAATCTTTAAAGTTTTTTGGCAATTAATCTTTAAAACAATACAAACAAAATACACTTCACAGATTCTAGACAGAAAACTAAAATAATAAAACTTTATTCTTCATATAAATCCAGATAATGTTATTTTAACGGTTTTTATTTACTAGTTATCTTTATATACTCAGAAAACACATTGATGCATCAGCAGTTTTACGGTAAACATTTTTTTTCACTGTTTTCACAAAATAAACGCAGCCGATAGTAATGTATCATATAAAATTACATCATCTTACTTCATAAGCATTTCATGTTGTCCAATGGTGTCGTCGTTTAATTAACAAGGGATATTCATATCCGACGGACGGAACACATGCGGCTCCATGTTAGACCGCAAACAGATTAAACGGTGCGAAAAAAAGAAGGAAAAACGAGAAAGGGGGGAAAAAATGAGAGAATGCCGACGCGGAACAGAGACGCGACAAAAGCGACCCGACGGTGAGAGAATGCCGACGCGTGCGACACGACCCGGGATTTCCGTAGAATTTTCCCGCGTATTGCTTTCCGCTCCGAATCCGCTTGCGAGTTCCTTCTTCTCCATCTGCGTCAGCGTCCCAGAGGATTTATGCATTTATACAGGTCGGACCGTGACCGCATCCGAGAATGACGCCGGAGGGTGCAGAGATGAAGCGACAGAGGAAGTGGAGGTAGAGGAGGAGGAGGAAGAGGATCTCCTCCCTCGATAATCGTCGTCGGTGTGTAATCGCGTTTGCACTCGAACCTGCGATTTATGACCAGTCACGTCAGCGCACCGGGACCGCCGCGCCGTACGCGTAGACGGTTTCCGGCTTGATTAATGCAGGAAGGAGTGATGGAAATAATATACAGCGTCCATTCCTCCCGCTGTTGCTCGCGCCGCTAATGGAGGAGCTTCTTCCTCTTTCGTTGATCGATGAACGCGACCTGCCGTCCACATAACGGAGTAATAAAAGTGCAGAGACAGAAAAACGATTCTTGCATTGTATTGTCGAGGCATCAGATAAAGTGAATAGAAAGGTAAAAAAAGAAACTAAATGATGTGTATAACCTTCATATTTTCTGTTATCTATCAAATATTCTTCGAAACATTTATAAAAATTGTATGTTGATATAATAAATTAAATATCACATTCGAAACAATTGTGATATTGCAGACAACTATACTGAAATAATGTACTAAATTTTAATAAATCATTTGTTTGAATAGTGCCAACTAAATATTTATTGTAAATATAAAAATATATTTATTTTATACAAGAATTATCACTTTGATTTAATTATCATCTCTTTTATTGAGTAAATATTCATTCACTGTAAATAAATGTTTATTTAGCACTATTCAAATAAATATTCATTAAAATACAATATTTTTTCTTAGTGTAAAATAATCATCAATAAATTATATTTAATTGACAAAGTAATACAATAAACAGACAACGATAAATTTTTGACAGAAAGGAAAAACACTTTTTTTTAAACAAAAGGTTTCTGATTTAGCAGCGTATGCACGTTAATTCACCGTTTCGATCTTGATAATTGGCCACTCGTTGCTGACAAAAAAATCTCTTTCACGCTATACGAACACTAACCATCTTTCTCGATTTAGACGCTTTTTGTCGTTCGACGAGGAAAGGATAGACTCTAATAATACGAAGTATGGTACCTGACGTGGATAAGCTGGTAGAAGAGCCTGCGTGGGTAAAGAAATGGGATACACCACCGCCAAAACGCTGACCAAAAGCGATCGAATCTACACGCACCATGAATATTTCATGCAATATTTGTCTAAGAAACAAAGGATAATATTCTTACCCGATAAAATCGTGCTTGTGCACATTTCATGTAATATTAATTTTACGAAAAAATTTGCTATCGGCAGACAAGATCGTAAGCGAAATCCGGCGGTTGTTAGGAACGGCGAAGGGGGGGATAGACCTTATGAATATTTCATGCAATACTTGTCTGTAAAAATAGGGAAATATTCGTAGGGGAGTCGCCGAAGTACGCCGGATCTAGCCAGCGAGCGAGCTCAAAGAAATATTATTATTGTTCGATGTGAGCACACTTTGAAGTGCATGCATCGATACGATCGGAGTAACTTGGGCCGAGGAAAAAGAGAAAAGAGTATATTTCTTACGCGAAACAGTTTAATGAGTTTGTATTATTGTGAAGTAACAATAACGATAATTACGAGATACGATTATGATATTCGATTTATTCTTCAACTTCTAATAAAATAGATACGTTCTAAAAAAATATGTTTAAATTTTAAATCATAATGCGAATATTTGTCCCTGCAGATAATAGAGTAGAAAGGATAAGAGCTTATATAAAAACTCTTACATAGTAACCGCGTTTCTGTATAAGAATTTAAAAAAAAAAGATGCAAAAAGAATATTACCGCGACTTTTCTTCCATCTTTTCCATCATCCATGTGTGAACATTTATCCACCTATATATTCTATCTTCTTTCTTTATACTTCTTCAGCAACTCGTGTCGTCGCTCCTTAGCGGAATATAGGAGGAAGTGGCAAGAGCTATCTTCGAGCGCGCGATATAATATTGTTAGGTATGCAAATTAAACCATTCAAAAGCTCTGATGAACTTCCGGAACTTCCAGCGTTCTCAAAAAAGGGGAGGACAGCGTGACAAAGGGCGAAAAAGAGCGAAGTTTCGTCACGTTGAAAATGGAGACGAAATCAACACGAGTTTGAATAATTAGTCTTGAATAAATTTGATGCTTTCGCGTCTATGTCTATTTAAATGTAATAATATAATTAATGCAGTAGCATAATATAATTAATGCAGTACGATATGTTTTTAAAATATCAAGGATTATATATGTATAACACTCAAAGAAAAAAAATAGCCACCATAAGGGTGATAATTATATTAAGTTTTACTTTTATATATAGAATTAATATAATAGAATTAATACAGTTGTTACAACTATAAAATAGTTTATTTAATTATATATGAATTAATTCTATATATAAAATTTGTATTGTCGTCACTTTTATGTAGCATTGTCAGCGCAATGTTTTTCTCTAAGTAAAACGATAATTATTAGTAAAACAAATAATTACATCTAGTCAATAATAAAATCGCAACGTTACAATATTTTATGAATATTAATCCGTTAAAAACTCACAGGCTGATATTCATCAGGCTGATAGTCTATCTTGAGTAATGTTTTAAGATACAAATACGGCTTTGTGATTGGCTTAAACTATAACATTTCAAGATTGTATTTAAGACCGTCTATAAGAACTGTCTATAAATACCGATATTTTTTTATACATATAAAAAAATTTCAAAAAATATAAATCTGTTTAATGAAAATAACAGGTATTAACAGTTATTACTTATTCAGCAGTATTATTTTAAATCGTAAGTCGCAACTCAGTAGTATTCTCGGCGATTCTTCAGACACCTTTGCTTTGCGATATTATTAGCATAAAATAATCATCGTGGCAACGTGGAACGTGATTTCATATAAATTCTAAAGTTCGGGTAATGCAGTTTCTCTATGCAAAAAGAAAGAAAAAAATGGAAAACATAGAAAAGTTCGGTTTCAATTTCTACCTTCTGTATTTTTCGCGATTGTCTGCTCACGCTACTTAAGCAAGAAATGAAAATTATTTTCATCCCTCGAGGAGTATTTCGAGAAGTTTGCGCCTGTAACTATCTCAATGTTGTGTAATATAACAGACAGTATATAACACACTTCAAGTATATAATAATTTCTCTGTAAATTACGAAAGATATTTTGATAATACGTATACGTATATGTGTATAACTACAATACATTTTTATTCGGTAATGCAAAATAATTAATTAAACCACCAATCAAATTCTTTCCAAAGTGTCATATTATGTACATATTCCGAATATTTGTTCGCGTTGCATACAATACCGTTATCAGAACTTGCGTAGCATATCAAGTAAATTTTTAGTAAATTACAGTGAAATGAAACAAAAATCATCCTAATTTATTAAAAATCCTGCTATATAAATTCTAATGATGGTATCGTATTTAGCACAAAATCATAGAAATGCGTATTCACTTCAAAGAGAAAAAAGTTTTTTTAAACTTTATAATTATACCTACGGAAAATTTAAAATTCAAACAGTAATAACTTGATGAAAATAAGTTATACAATTATGAACTAAATTCATTAGAAAGTTTTTAAATTGTACTTTCATATACCGTAGATCTTTTTTAAAAACAAGATTTTAATTTGCCATAAAAAAATGTTGAAAATGGCAAAAAATGTAATTTTTATTTCATTTTAGATCAATTTATATAATAGCCTGACGTATTTCTACCGACGCAAATTCTACCAATGGCATCGTGTTCAGGGCGAAAAAATTTTCGGGGAATATTCTATGACACTTTGGAGAGAAAAGAAAGTTTCTTTTTTATCAAACGATTAGCAATAAATACTCAATGAAAATTTGATTTCCAAATTTCTCCACATTCGTAAATCTGGAATCATTAGGAAGCTCACGTGAAGTAATTGCCATTTACAATTGTAATAGTAAATGTAAGAAGCGGAGAGATGTTAAGTATCTGTGATATAACGCCATTGTCGAACGTAATCCGATTGCAACGTTTATCGAAGCCATTAACATGCAAATCTTAGTGTAAACGGCGTTATACTCGGCAAAAACAATTCCCGTTGCTATTAGAAAATTCGTCTTTAAATTCAAATTCGTATATTTAATTAATAGAAATGTAATTAAAAGAAATTCGCTGCAGCAATTAAGAGTCGATATTATTCTACGTCGCAATTAAAACGACGCAGGTCAATTTGATGGATTTTTCGAAACAATTCGACCCGTTAAGGAAATTCGATTTCAACTTTCGGTCCTCGTTGATCGTATATAGTCGTTCACGAGATTTACATTGCAGAGAACGTCCACCCTGTAGGACTGTCGAAACCACCTCCCTTCAGCTTCCCTCTCAGTCTCTTCCGATGCAATCCCGTAAAATACTTCGAAAGTACGACAATTTACTGTAACTGCGGCTTTTCGGTCGCTGTGGAAGATATTACGCATGATATATCCTTGTCAGAGGCCGACGGATATATTGTATACGTCGTGTACTCGCATGCACCATTAACGTCTCCCCGACGTCATGGATTGATTATCCACCCTTCATGCAGTAATTTTTGTCGGGTCGTCCTCGTAGAATTACGATTCTGGCATACAGTTGTTTATCGAAAATCGATAGGACCGCGTTGTATCTTTATATTGTTCAAGCAGAGCATTCACCGAGCAGCACTTAAGTTCCTTCGTTTGCTGCATATCATCATATTTTAACGATGACGATCAAAGAGGTTTCTATTAAAATTCGCGTGACACCATTATTTGATAAATATTTGAATAGAGACTTAATATTTAAAAGATATAATTATGCAATAATTATTATGATAAATAATCAATTAATTCTGTAACTCAAATTATTGAAATTAAACATGGAGAGTTATTTTCTAAAACACCATCATGCATATCTTACAATATTTCATTACAATCAAGTAATATTTCAAAATCTATTTACTGAATTTTTCAATTAACCTAGTGAAAATCAATAATACCCACCCCTATGCAATTTCATTGTATTACGGAGTTACGCGTTTATTTTATTTTTCAATAAACGCGTAATGAAAAGCTGAAACGAACGATAGACAAATCCATTTTGTAGCTAAAATCCACCGAGTGCGATTATGCGATTCGTAAACTCTTTATAAAAATCACGCTAGAATGATAATAAAAAGCAGATAATGTGAATGAAATCAACTATTATTTTACACGTACTTACAACGTAAGTAGGTATATAAGTAACCAAAATTTAAGTAAATTTTTTTAATATTAAAAAGATCAAGTTTAAAATTTCAATTTCTCACATATCAACTCGATTCCAAAAATAGGATAAAGTATTACATATTTTACTAAACCGCGTATAATAGTAAGAAACGCACATAATTATGGATAGTCATAAATGAATTATAAACTTTCATCACGCTCAGCTTTATTGTCGCATCGCCACGAGCAATAAAGACAGAGAGGTAGAGAATGATTTGATGGAACGTGGTCGGATAATAATACAATACAAAAATACTTGAAAATTTATTTGTGAAAAATATATTTATTTCACTGAAATAAATCTTTATTTAAATATGGCGAAATAAAATTTTATTCAACAAATAAGCCATGTATTTTTTTTCTAATTAATGAGATTCACAGAAATGTATTTCGTCATAAATTTTTTTATGACTAATAAATGTCAAAGAAAATTGTAAATATAACATTTGCTTCGTAATACTTCAACATTTTCCTCTCTGTGTAATAATTATCTATTTCACTGGGATGAATAATGAGACGCGGAAATGAAAACAGTAATTAATGCCGGCCATAATACGGCGAGTGTGTAAAACCGGCACTTTATTGGCGAAAAGTCGTGCTCGGCGCTCCGAGTAGCTACTGCTGCCATATGATCAGCGCGTCGATCGACAACCGCTGGTCAGTAGTCAGTGCACGGTTGGTCAGTGGTCAGCCATGCTGCTGTAAATGCGCGGCTCAGTAGTCAGTATCAACGCAATGGACCGACATGCTTACACGGAGCAGAGCGCGCAGTGGTTGGTATTGACATCGGACTGTAACAACCTGGAGATGCAGTACATCTGATGCGACCTCCGATGATCCGATTGCATCGAATAACGGCAACCCACGTTATACTGGTACCTCTTTTTGCCTTAATTAATTCGCTCATTACTTAGGTTGTTAATTTGATTTGGTTGTTCATCTATTCGCAAAAATTACTTTCTTTATTCGAAGATAAATAAAAATATATTGGTGTATACGATTACTTGTCTCAGTATTTTAAGCGAAGTTCCGGCATGATAAATAACAATGTATTTAATAAAACCACTGTAATAAAAGTTAAGTTAATTAAAGCGAAAGAGAATTACGACGAATTGTCGTGCGATCCCTTTAAGCAGTATTGAGAATACCGTTTTTATATCGCGTTCCGATTTAATGTATTCAACGGGCAAACTCCGGTACTCATTTATAAGGCAGTAGTGGTAAGAGTCGACGCAATAATCAGACATGCTCGGCCGTTCAAACGAGTTCCACTGCGCCGGTAGATAACGGAATTCATTACCAGGCATATAGTCTCAAACGTAATTTCCTTCTGCTCCCCTTTAATTTACGATTATTTCGAGCGTCCTGATTTAATACATGCAATACTTTTAAACAATCTGTATATAAAAAAAGCGTGTATTATTTTAAATTTCGAACATTAATTTCCGATTTCAATATGATCGCCAATTTATTAATACATGCATAATAAAGTTTAATATCATATTTATGTAACTATAAATTTCTTTAATTTGTTGTTCAAGAAATATTAGATTAAATTACAAATATCTATCGGATTTAAGATTCAATCTATGAAAAGCAAGTAGTAAATCATCTTTATAACTTTATCATAAATGTATAAATATTATCGTTTCCTTCATTTTTCAGTGTACATTCAGTGGCGTTCCAATTAAGAATAGTTATATACCATCGTATGTGATCGCAACTAATCAAATTATTTTTAATTTTCACTTAATAAACAGATTATTAAAAGGGCGCGCGAAATAATTATCCAACTATCATTTACAAATTAATCATAGTTAACCGTCAACTGCGTAATTGAATCGTGTATAATTCGGTATATTCGTCTGGCGCTCGCGCGTGATCCCCTTGTGAATCCACCGGAAATCCATCCTCCTTGTAGCGAGCGAGATGGCAAAGCTCTTACCTATCCTCGACTGACGCGAACGCACGGAACTATTCCCGTGCCATTAATTAAATTTCCATTCCCTTTCTCCTTCGTCTCCGCCCGTCGTGGGCCGGACGCACGAAACGATTTCACGATTTCATGATTTCTCGACCGCGCTGAGCTGTACGCTTGGGCCCCTGTGGCAGTTCGCAGGCGACCGCAAAACTCCGTCACGTAGCTGAGAGGGTAGTAGGCGACACGGAGAGCTTGGAGGTGGCTTATCACTCCCCCCTTTCACTGCTATCCGTCTCTCACTCCTTCCTATCTCCCTCTTGCATCGTCCGCGTCCTGCAGCTTGCAACGGTTTAACGCGATCCCGTGCAAATTTGTATGCGGCCAAGTTTATATGGTACCCGGTTGAGCGTTAGTTCCACCTACCCTCGATCCTCCCCGCCGTCCGCTTACCGCTTACCGCCCCGCTTCAATCCACCACCATCATCCCCCTGCTCATGTCTGCCCTTCACCACCCTGGGTCAACATAGCCAAGAGCGTATCAACACACAAACGATTGTCTGTGCACGTGTGTCTTTATCACAGTGTGCACACATAAGTGTGTATACGCGGTGTCCTAAAAGCCGTGTACTTGCGCTGCTGTTCATGAATTACCCGATTATTGTTACCCAATTTCCAACCATTAAAACTCCTTGCTGAATAGATTATCTTTACGTCCGTGAATAAAGCTCATTTATCTGTGATCCTCTATACCTCGGTTTGTCGAGACTGCTCAATTTGCAATAATTCTACGTGTTATTAAACGATATCTAAACGTGAAAATTATCTTAGCTTCTTAATTCATCTGCACGACAAATAGATTGAATAGATTCTGGAACACCCTGCGTACGTCGCATACATCTGTTCGTACACACTGATTCTCCTATGTACAGGAGTATGCGTGCAAGTGCAATCTGTACGTATAATGGGCCTTTGCGCTCAACGCGTTTGCAGTACACACGTACGCATTTACAAATGCACGTAGACACACGTGTGTACATTATCGTATTGTATTATGAATACGTGCACACGCACGCACAGAATACGCCGTGCAACGAGTTGTGTTCCTCGGAAAGCTTCATTCAATTACTTTATGTTTTAACTTATGTACAAGCATCGTAAAAACATTGTACTGCAGAACGTATATGCACATTGTGTAAAGAATGGTTGTATTTACTTGTTACAGAAAAAAAGATAGCTTACTTTATTTTATAAAATTTACAATTTAAGTAAACAGAAATAAAATATGCTCAGCAAAAAATGCAAAAAAATATATGGGAAAGATATTCAGGAAAATATTTAAAAGATATTAAATAAAAGAATGAAGAAATATATCTTTTGATATTCATTTTGCTTAAATATTCAAGAAGATAATTCGTTATATTTCCTAATAAATTCATCACTTTACAAATTACATTCTTCGGAAAGATGAGTTTATTTATCGATGATTAAAGATGCGAAAACTTGCGAAGTCGTTTCGAAGTAAAGACCATTCGCAATTAATCTTTTGTCATCAACTAAATTATCAGTTACCAGTCGACTAAATTACACTCTCTAATAATCAGTCGCAAATATTCGAATCGATATCCATTTATCAGTCGAATATTCAACATATTGGAGATACCTGTGACCCAACATTTGTTTAATCGGACAGGGTACGTGATATAGTACATATCAATTATAAGTATATGTCCAAGTTTGTTCATACACGTATATGAAATTCTCAATAAATTCGGCGATACTGCAATACAATCATATTAATATCATATCATTGGAATATCATCGGCATAACATTCTATTTCTATTATAAAACTCTTGCGAAGCATTCGATTACTTTTCAGCATCAATACCCTTTCCGTATTTATTATCATATGTAAACTCGTGGCCAAGTATGTACATAGTATGTAGAAGTCGCCCGGGGGTTCGAGTACTACGAGCTATGAAGGCGCAATAAAATTTACAAAAATCTTACTGCAGTCTGAAGTATCGCGCAAAAAACCGCTTGATACGCCTGCTCTCTCTCTCTCTCTCTCTCTCTCTCTCTCTCTCTCTCTCTCTCTCTCTCTCTCTCTCTCTCTCTCTCTCTCTCTCTCTCTCTCTCTCTCTCTCTCTCTCTCTCGCTCGCTCGCTCGCTCGCTCTCTCTCTCTTGCTCTCGCTCTCGCTCTTCCAACAAATATATGGCCCTGTGCACATGCATGCTCTTCCGCAGCTGCAGTAGGAAGACTTGGATATCACCGACGGCCAGCTAGGGCGGACACAGGCAAAACTTTAAATTTCGTAGCGAAAGCCCCAACGGCGTTAGCCCATGCTAATTTTACGATGCTACGTCGCCGTACGTCACCGACGTGTCCCGACCACCCTCCTCGTCGCCAAGCCCTTGCTACCTAACCTGCTCTCTTGCTTGAAATTCGCCGGCGCTCTAAACTACATCGGTGGCTTTTCCGCGTGAGAGCCGAGGGCACCAGGACTCTCTCATGCGATCCTGGGATGTGAAGGAAAAGCCATTTAGGTGTTCGACTGGACGACGTATAATGCACCTGAGGTTCCACTCTCGCCAATCCCCTGAACTATTCTTTTTGCATTCTACTTCGCAGCGCGTTACTATTTTAACGTATCTTTCTCGAATCAAAAATTTGAATCAAAATTTAATTACATAACAAATAAGAGTTTAAGGCCTATAACGGTCGAAGCTGCATCTTAGATGCTTTAAATAATTTCTATGTGAACTTATATATTAAATATAGTCATTTGAACTGCATGCCGAATTGATATTTGTCGGACTTATAAACGCAATTAAACTACTATAGTAATATCACAAATTAAATTGATAAGCAATTTAATAATTGATGCTCATCATTCATCCTATTAGAAAGAAATTAATGTACAGAAAAACTGTAAATAAATTTATTGCGAAAAATATTTCCCTCGGTCGGGAGTCGAACTCGGATCTTTTGTATTCCGTACGAGCGTTCTAAGACTTTAGATTGTAAAAATTATCCCAATAATTATTGTATGATAGAAAGCATAATTGTGATAAATTCAATTTTGCTCAAACGCAGAAAGTACTTGACAATGTGCAATATACCTTCTGTTATCGCAAATAAATAGAGATCATCTTCATCATCTGTTTACGCTATGAAAATCTAAATTCACAACAACAGATATAATTCGACATTATATCTGTTTTGAATTAATTGTCTGGTAATTATTCAATTGAGTGTACATCGAGTTGAAATGTGTAACTATTTCATTTCTTTTGAGCAATTAGTAGGTAGTAATTAGTAGATAGTTTAACATTTAACAATGAAAATTAAAGAGTCCGATAAATTGTTTATGTTGAGTGTAAATGGATGACAAACTCTAATTTCCAGAAGATTTTAATTAACATGATCTGTAATTTGCCGAACGAAATATAAAAAATTTTCTTTTATTTGATTTACATAACAAAGAACTCGTATTTAATTCATAGCTATTATACTGATCTGCATTTTTTCGGAATAGAATAATATCGTTTAGTGTATTTTTATTCTGTTATTTCCAATTTGCTCGCCTGGATGTTTAATATTATTACGATCGTAAAGCTGATCGTATATTATATTTTTGAATACGTGCGCTCACGGTACAAATTACTGTCCAAAATTACGCCAAATAAACGAGAAAAAGTTATCACGATACCCTTCATCATGCGTTATCGATATTCACTTCGCCGAACACTCGCGCGAACACAATAGGAAGGGGAGGGGAGAGAGGAAGGGCGATATTATATATCGAAGCGAGCAATATGGGATCCGCTGTGCCGACACGGGTTCCGGCGGCGGGCTACTGCGTTATTATTATTAATGCATATATAACGGTGCAACAAAGCGATCGTTTAATCGGCGCGGCCGACGATGATTTCGATCTGATTCGCGCGCGATGGGCCCAGCATTACGCATAACGCCACAATGGCGAGCCGGGCGCGTGTGCATCTGCGGAGAATAATAAACGTTATTGCACCGAATGCGACGTAATTTGATAATTCGCACCCCGATCGACAATAGCGTTAATGGATTACCCCGCCGGCGACGCTAATTTTCAACCAGCGCGAATACTTGCTGCCAATTCGGGGATGTAACTATTTGCATCGTGAAATGTGACGAGAAAGAAAAAAAACACGCATCTGTTTCTTTACATTTATATTTCGGATACGCCAATTAGCGTTCGCCATTTTATGCTTTATAGGGATTGGCAATCAACTATAATTATCAAACAAATTAGAAAAGAGAAAATCAAGATAAAGTATTCTCAGTGATTTACGTTCTACGATTCACCCCCTATTATCGTGACAATATTTTCGCAAATGTTTACGTTGGCCGAGGAATGGAAGTTCAAGAGAGATGCGATGATGGGAGACCACAAAGCCCGTCGTTTGCATAAACATAGGAACAAGAGAGGGAAAATACGGAGGAAGAAGCGAGAAAGAAGAAGCTAAAATAAACAAAGGAAAAAGCCTGAGGAAAAAAGCACGGAGTTCGAGTTCAAAATCTGCATTTATTAACTTGACTGAACGTAAAAAAGGAATGAAAAATGGGAGAAAAGGAAGAGAGGTCAGACAGGTAAAAACAAGAAGAAGAAAAAGAGGAAGACATTAATATTGTCTTACAGTAATCTCTCTAAAAATTGGGGAAGAGTGTACAGTGAAGAAAAATATGTAAATGTAATAAACAAAGCCAGACACTTTTATTAAATTTTATATTTCTCCAAAAAAAAGAAGAGGAAAACAAGAGAAGAGGCAGCCAGAAAATCGATTTTAGGTAATAATAAAGAAAAGATAATATGTACGTTACGTTCTTTATAAAGAAGATTATTGCATGTAAAATAGTACGCTTTTATAAAGGACACTGTATAATCAAATTTTAATTTTAATTCTAGAAGAATACCTTCCTCTCTTTTTCTCTAGAAAAAAATAATCAGAATTTTCTTCCTATACTTTTGCGTACAATGTACACAGTTAGAAAATTTGTGTTAAATTTCAATTTTCTAAACGACTCACTCAAATTTTTGTATTAATTCAATACAAGATAAACATGTTAAAAAATAATACAAATATTACGTAAAAAATTAACACTGAAAAACGTAATACTGACAAGTTGTAAGCAATCATATTTCTTCATCAAAATTAGTAACATAATATGTTTTTTTTCATTTATCTTAGAATTTATGTATTAAAAATATTATTTTATTTTAATATTATTTGTTCATTTCCTTACAAATTGTGTTATTTTAACACTAAGAAATATTACATATCAATTTAACACTATCACATTATGTTATAATAAATTAATATTCGGATATACTAAAAATTCGACATAAAATTTTAACAAGGATTTAAATTTCTAACACAAATATAGAATGTTAAAAAAACTAAAGAAGAACTTCTTTCTATAAAGAATATTAGTAAGAAATAAAATAAGATACGATGTAAAATTTCGTATTTTCGAAACCCCAAAATTTCATCGATGAATGACCCGTCGCGTATAGGTGAAATTTTACCGCGGTCATTTCTCAGTCCTATCGATCGGAATCTCTCTTCGAAGAAGCTGTGGAAAATCTGTACGAGGCGTAAAGCGTGCGCTAAGGATAGAAGGAACGCCAAGCGATGAAAGCGAGAATAACGAAGTAGCTGCATTGCGTGGCACGAAGGCAGGAAAGGATGACGGTAAGCCAGAGGATTTAAGCCGGCGTTCGTATACATCTCGACGGGATGAGCACTGTAAGGACTTGAGAGAAGATGATAGAGAAACCGTGCATTGCGTTAAAGACGGAGGATTTGGCCGGATAAAAAAAGCTACGAGCCATGTCTCGTCTCGGAAAGCGCGCGCGCTCAAACGCGCTGCTGGAGGAACGAATGCGTCGTCAAAGTGGGAAAAACCTTTTTCGAGTCGAGCGAAAAAAATCTCTACAGTAAAGTGAAAGAAAGCGCGAATGAGCTGCTATTATTTCATCTGTCTCGCGGTGATTCACTCATTCGCTCGTTTGTCGAAATCTCTATTTCTCTCTCATTCTCTTGAAAGCGTACATCGCACAGCGTGCGCGCGCGCGCGCGAAAAGAAAAATACGGACGTTCAGCCACGGTTAACAAAAGCTGTCTGGCACGTACGAATGGAAAACAGAGTACGGATCGGACGGTCGGCCACCGTCCAAATTACGCACGGCAGAAAACACAAGACCGCGACCGAAACGCTGAGGTTGGATTTTTTTTCTCTGCACAGGTTGGGCCTGTCCGCCAGTGAAAGAAGACAAAGGTAACGCACGAGCCGAAAACCAACGTATCCAATTAAAAGTGATGGTGCGTTAGACAAAACGCTGAAAAGGTTTGTTGTGAAAGATGTATTGGATTGTATTGCAAATACAATTTAGGGAAACAGACCGATTTTGAAATATAAAACGAACACATTTTCCTCGTGCGACATGCGTTTCACACGTGAGATATTCAAAGTTGTAAAATATGTGAGAATCAAAGATAAAAAAATATATCAAATAAATAAAAATGTAAAGTTCTCGTTAGTTGCAAACGGAGCAAAAATTAAAGATGATAAATTTAAGTAATAATAAATGATTTATTCTCTAATAATTTAGAAAAATAAAAACTTTAGTCTTTCTTAGCAAAGTATATAATAATTAAAAGAATAATACAAATAAAAAAATTAACATTGTAAAATTATTATAAATTGAACTTTACAATGT
>NW_012130133.1:709421-713269 GCF_000143395.1 Atta cephalotes
TAATAATAATAATATATATATATATATATATATATTTTTTTTATTTGTATTATTCTTTTAATTAGCATATATTTTGAAAAGAAAGATTAAAGTTTTTTTCTAAATTATTAGAGAATAAATGATTTATTATTACTTAAGTCTCTTCGACTTTAACACTTTAAAAATTAAAAAAGATAATAAATAAAAAAAGATAATAAAAATGTATATGTTAAAGTAATATAGAATATAATAAATCGTGAAAAATTAGATAATAGTAAAATTATGTCATCAAGTCACATGATCAAATCAAGCAAATTCCAAGAATCAATTAACATAAAACTGATAAACAACCGTCGATCAAAGGCAAGAATTATGTTAAGTCAAAGTAATAGAAAGATCTGAGAATTATTAAAAATGTGAAAAAAGAAAAGAAGCAGCAAAAAAATAATTGATTCTATTATAGAATAAGAATCAAGATTAATTGATTGGTTAAAGATATAAAAAAATAAAAATAAAAAACAAATAAAAAATTTAAAAATAAATATAATAATTAAAAAAAATATAATTGATAGGATATAATTGATAGGATATACGTAGGATATAAGATTACATATTAATATTTCCTTAATTCTTTATAAATCCAATAAACGCAATTAAAAAATAGAACGTGTTAAAATTAGAAATTAGAATTTCACAAGCACACAAAAATAAAAGCACAAAGATAGCGACTTTTTTATACCTATCAAAATTATCGAACATGAAAATTTAATTCGAGATAGATATTGTAAAATTTAATTTATTGTCG
Organism: Atta cephalotes; assembly: GCF_000143395.1. NCBI lineage: Eukaryota > Metazoa > Arthropoda > Insecta > Hymenoptera > Formicidae > Atta > Atta cephalotes. The sequence goes on from NW_012130133.1 coordinate 710,206, forward strand.
CAAATCGAATTCAACTAAAATCATCGTTTAATAGGCTGAGAGAAACGCGACATGTCACTGCGGATAAATTCCAAAAATAAATAGATTTTACTAAGTTCAGTAATGGAAAATTCATGTATAAAAAGCAAAGCGTGCGATTTCCTGTGTTGCATGGAGAATTAGATACATTCAAAACATTCTCTTATTAAATTAAATTGTAATGCCGTTTTGTAACACAATGACAAAAATGCCGATTGAACGATGCCGAAAAATATCGGAAAGAGGAAATGCGAATAAAATGTGTATGAATAAAATTATAAGTGCTAAAATTATGTTCCAAAGTTGCGTGAAAATAAACTGTAAGTACCAGTTATACTCTTTTAAGAGAATACATGTACTCTTTTTGAGATCGTTTCTGGTCATTAATTAAAATTTTATATTTATAAAATTATATTAAGAATTGTGAATAAAAATTGTGTTTTATAAATTTTATTTTAAATTTTATTTTAAATCTACATTTAACGTACACAATTACGTAAACAATTTTCCTTTAAATTCATAACTAGTAATAAAAAAAGAATCTTAATCCACAATCATATTTTAAATATACCGATATTTCAATTTTTCATTCGCCAAAAATTGAACTTTGATAATTAATTTGGAATCAGCGTCCATAGAATCGCCTCCATATGAAACGCATTTCTTCCGGAAAAACCGGAGATACGAAAGGGTTAAATGCTATTCACGTCGTGACGCAAGCTAAGAAATACGTTCGCTAGCGTCGGAAATTCGCAAAGATTACATACGTATGAAAAGGGAGGTGGTGACGATGATACGAAAAATCATCCCTTACACGCGGAGCGCTTTTGCCATCATCGAAAGACGAGATCCTGCTCGATAGACCATCGAAGTCATAAAAGAAAGAGTGACGACGGTGACGGTATGGGTTGCAACGAAAGGAAGGCAGAAGGCAGAAGAGGAATGACGCGTATCGGGCGAGATTATTTGTTCCGATGCGATTCGAGAAAGGGCGCGACACGACCTTCTTTTCTGATAGACGACGCAACGAAATGTCGCGTCTGTAAACGAGTCCGTACACGTCGCATGTAGGGATTTTCTTCCTCTTTACAACCTGACCGACGACGTAACGGCCGAGTCCCCGTGGTGTACTTTTCCATTACCGCGCGTCCTCTTTTCATACTCGAGCGAGAGATCGCGAAACGCGGCAGCGGAAAATTTTATGTCGCGATGATGACTTACGGCGCGTGAAAAATAAATGCCACGGTTGCCGCTCACTAAGAAGTTTCATCATAATACGAAGAGTTATATACACACGTATTACGATTTTAGAAAACTTGTAAATAATACTTAGCAGCATTATCTGTATTTCAAACATGCATATATTTTTTAAAACAATTTTATTTAACAGATACATTTTTTAATAAATCATGGAATCGATACTGTATATTTTATAAATTGTAATAAAGATTGTTATTTTTAATTTGCTAATTGATGTATCAAATGTTTGAATTCAAGTACTTAAAAGTTAAATAAATCCGATGAAAATTTATATATTTTTAAATGCATGTAACTTGAAGCATTAATCTTTATTTTTAACTTTTAAAAATTTTAATCCTCACAATCTTATATTATTATTTTTATATGACAGCGTAACAACTCTGAAAAATCTGTTTTAAAATTCACTGATGCGTTCAAAAATATGCATTTATAAAATGGATTTATTTGTGAAATGTTTGACTGTACGCAAATAAAAATGCGCAAATTAATTTTATGATTTATATATGTATTCATGCAATTTGACTACCCGATGAAATACTCTCAATATTTCAAGAAAAGGAACATAATGAATAAAAAATAAATATTCCGTTAATTTGCATATTAAATTGTTTATTGTATGCATATTAAATTAAGCATATTAAATTGTATAATAATTAATAATAATTTCTTTTTATTTATGCTAAACTATTAATTTCTACATATCGTTCATTCATATTTTTTATCAACAAAAGATTATTTTCTCTTTATTTAACGTACGTACGTAATTATTATTAAGACTAATAGATACATTGCTATGCTATATTTATCTTAAAACATCTCTTTCCAAGTATATCGCGTTAGCGATCGCCGAACATTACACGCTCGCGTTTGACGTAAAGCAAGTTTCGCATGTCAATTCGCAATCTCGACGTTACTCTCCCGATTTTTTCGCTGCCTCTGTACGTAATGGCGGCGTTTAATCGTGACCATTCGGTCGAAAGAAAATTTCTCTTTCTCTTTCTCCCTCTCTCATTCACATTCGTTCGAGCGTGTTTCGATTGCGCGCGCGCCGTTATTCCTGACGATAACCACGGCAGTTCCCGCGGAAAAATGATTTTTCGTCGTGAGTACTGTGCATTACGCTAAGGAAAATATCCCTGAGACCTTATCTCGTGTCGTGCTGTGCACAAACGCGTCACATTAAAGACATTCAAAAGAAAGGGAACGGTCCCGAGAATTATCCTAATGCTCCGAACTGTAAATGCATAATTCGCATCGTAAAAAGAACAATCATAAAAACATTCTCAAATAAATTTCCAGAAAATGTTTTCATTTATCACTAACTTTTGTAAACAGCATGGACTTACATTGCTTCAAGTTTAAAATCAACAATAGGGCAGAAACATATAAAACAGATACTAATCATAAGAAAACGATAAAAATTAGACGCAAGCGTTCTAAGTTATTTAAATTTTCTTTAAAGTTACAAACTCTCGAAGTAAAAACACGAGTTAATTTTTAAAATACTTAATTGGGTCTCTGAGAACTCTACAATAAATAAACATAACTGTTGATAAATATGTACCAAGACTCCGCGTAACCTTTTTGCCATTTCAAGTATTTATTAAAATGTTATGGAATGTTTGCGATGAAAATGTCGGAACAACAAAGTTGGAAACGCATGTTCTTCAGTCTATTCGCGTCGTCTATTCGACTATTGTCAAAAACAATGCTTATATCATTGCACCTAATTAATTCACTGCGCTCATTCTCTCTCTCTCTCTCTCTCTCTCTCTCTCTCTCTCTC
>NW_012130133.1:713289-730919 GCF_000143395.1 Atta cephalotes
GTAGTAGTGTAGTGTGTGTGTGTGTGTGTGTGTAGTGTGTGTGTGTGTGTGTGTGTGTGTGTGTGTGTGTGTGTGTGTGTGTGTGTGTGTGTGTGTGTGTGTGTGTGTGAACAAGAGAATGAGAGAGATGGAAAGACAGATACGATAGTAAGATAGAACGGCATCAGTAAACGAGAAAAAGGGCTTAAACGAAAAAATAGCGGGTAAAAGACATAAAAAACTGTGTAATATAAAGCTAAGAGAAGTAGTAAAAAAAAAAACGCAGAGGAAAAGAACAAAGCGATCAGAGAATATAAAAATATATGTAGCATATAAAATATTCAGCAAGAGAACAAAGATATATTATCAAATAAAAAAAAAGTATCCACTCGTCTTTCCTGAATAATTATTTAATAAAACCGAATTCGTAAAACATCGCGCGAAAGGGTCCATCCGGGACCACCTTAAATTTCTCTCGCTCGGCCGCGTCCTAAATTTCGGTCGAACCTTAGAAGCGTATTTACAGCGGAAACTCGGCGGAACCGGCCAGTTCGGCTTTAACTTCCGGAACGACGCGAGCGGAAAGCGAGCTGTTTATTTCGCGGCGGTGTTTTACAAGAGGATAAAGCAACGAGTAGGAAAGGGCGGAACGAACTCCTGTAATTACCAGAGGGAGAGGAGGGAAAGGAACCAAGATGGTAGATCGCGGCTGTTGTTCTTTTTAAAGCAGATTAGCGTTCGCGTGAAATCCGATACTTGATAACTGATAATACACAGTGTCTAATAGAATTCAGATTAGTGGACGTTTAAATTAATATACGTCATAGAAAGATAATTTTCAATTTTGTAATCAAATTTTAATTTTTCAATTTTATATTTGCTTCATGAAATGATTGCAATTATCAAATACACTAACTAACGCATTGATAATCGATCAATGAATATTATGGAGATAAAAAAACTATAATTTTTTAAAATAATACAATTAGAGATAGAGCTGTAAAAGTCAAATAAAACTCAATTAAAAGTAATGAAAGTAATAAAACCTCGTACAAAATATGCTATCGTGATCATGAAACCGTTTCGGTTTCGCTATGAGTATTAATATCTCTTATTTATCTCTCACACTCTTGGACCGTTCCCTTGATGAACTTTTGGGAATGTTTCATTTGGAGGAACACTCATCATGGTTTGTTTGAGAGTGAGAGCTAATCATTTACATTTTGTCCCCACACTGATAATGATTTAAAGTGCAGTGCCGAAACGTTCGTAATCATGGCATTGTATTTACAAGGTTTTATTAAAGACAATTGTTTTTAAATAATTTGTGAATCATTAATTCGTTTTAATTCTTACAGCCCTATCTTTTGTTGTTGATTATTATTTTATATTTGAATGTCTTTATATTTTAATTTACATTTCTTATTTTTATTGCATTATTGTGTATATAAAAATAATAAAATGAAGATTACAATCGCTCACTCTATAGAACGTAATCCTTAAAAGGAAAATAAAGAAAGTTAAAGACGAAATGAGTTCATACTAGCAGGAAAGTAGATGAGAAATGAGAAAAATCTTCCTTCGATTTTCTCGATAGAATCGGGAGTCATTTAGCCTGGGATCGCGTGTCTTCGTAATGTTTCCCATTTCGGTCTTTACGGTACTTTTAAAGATCCCGTTATTCTCGATTGCCTAGGATACTCTGTCCTAAAAAATTTGATTGCCAGGGATAGGTATCCCTATATTCTATCGCACAGAGTAGTAGTGTCCATTGCATGTAATTCGACTCGGACATTCATACAACACTATTCCGGAGAGATTCAAACGGAGCGGATGACGATTTCTGTTATATGTTATATGTTAACACTCGTAAAAAAACACGGCTGAAATTTAAGGGATGTGAGGATACGGAAAATTTCTGATAAAACGATCTGATAAAACGATGGGATCAAAAGAATAGGAAAAGAGAGACAGAAAAAGATAAAGAGATAAGAAGGGCACGGGAGAGATCCGTATTAATACTTATGAAGATGAAAGTAGGAGAAGTAGGAGAAAGAGAGCAGGGGAGAGACGATGGAGTCCAAGGGAATGATAGCGAAAGAAATAAGACCATCGATAAGAAGTGGCGACTATCAAAGGAATAAAGGAACCGCGGGAGGAAAGGTCTATGCTATCTCGGCAAAGAAGTCCCTCGTAAAGAGGATTGGTAGGTGGAGGATAGGTACGAAGGAGAAAGATATCGGAGGAGAAAAAAAAAGAGGCAGAAAGGATCTGAAGGAATGAGGATCATTTCTGCATTATCTAGAAACATGATGAATAAAGAGAGAGCGATATCTTCTCTTTTTTGTTCATTCTTTTTTCCTCTTGCATGTCAACAACACTGTGATAGTTTAATATGTACGAATTCGCGAAATTGTTGAACAAAGCTGCTGGCGGAAAAAAACGCGTCTCTCGTTTACATGTAAACGCTTTCTGAGAAGAGAAAGAGAGAGATTGAAGATACTCGTTATAAAGACGTGGATTAGTGAGAAGCTGTGACGCTTCCCCTCTTGAAGAGTCATGTAGTTGTATTTTTTTCCAGGACTAGAAGTACGAAATACTCGGTTAATTACATGAATTTTCTACTTCAAAATCTCAAAAAGAAAAGACGATGATTTACTAAACTGGACAATTTTTTAAACTGGACAGCTAAGCGATAATAAAGTCATTTTACATCTAAATTAAAATACGCAAAAACGAGAAAAGTTACGTTCATGTAGTTTCGACACCGTCGTGCGATAATTCGTTTATAATATTCGTTTGTAATCGTGTTGCATCATATGTATCATGTTATAATATATTAAACAAGGGAATTAATCGTTCACCTACCGGTAACATAAATTCCAATCGAGTCAATGACCATGTTTCTATGAATAATAATAATACTATAATTAAATTAATAGAATGTAATCAAAATTAATTAATATTAGGTATTCATTTAGAAGATAATGGAAATACGCCGCAAAGAGAAGAACGAGAGAGAGAGAGAGAGAAAGAGAGAGAGAAGCGAATACAAATAAAATTAACTTCCTATGAACATGCACGAAATTGGCAATATCCGCATGATCGGATGATAATCTCGCCACAATCTCATAATAGTTGCTCTTAACATTCTCGCAACGTAGTTACCATTTCTCTTTAGTTTTCTTGTTTCCAGCTGTTTACACTGCTGTGTATATATAGAACAAGATAAGAGCGAAAACTCATATCTATACTAACTCGCGCGAAAAGTTCCTTGGGAAACGAAGTAGAAGCGCAAAATAAGAATAATGAGACGCGACATGCCGCACATCGAAGGGCGTAAAGAAAAGAGGGGAAAATAAGAGGGGGGGGGGGAGAAAGCCGCAAAAGAAAAAGTTTCCGGCTGGAAGGAAGTCCGTAAAGCAAAAGAAAGGTAGCAACACATCACGCGACAGTGGAAAAGCAGCGTGCCGTGCGGAAGAGAATCGTATTTGTATCATCCGCGAGAAGCGCGATGTAAAAAGAGGAGCGTAGGAAAATGCAAGAAAGAGGGGGGGAAGGAAGGGAATCATATTTTCGCGGCAGACCACGACTCTTTTAATATAAAATTGGAACGTGTTATGCAACTTTTATTCACCGTGTTTATCGGGGAACCGAGAAAAGCAACTCGAAAATTTCAACGAGTAGAGGAGGTAGGATTTTCTTTAGTGCGTGCCCGAAATCCGACAAAATGTCAGTTATTTCTACGTCGCGGGGAAAAAGATCGCGTTTGTATCATCTCGCGAAGAGCGCGGAATATATTCGTAGAATATATCGTAGAATATATCTCGTAATGATTTTATATAAATACAACGAAAAAATATTGTTATAATACAGAGCCGCTTAAGCGTCCTATTTTTCTTTTGGTTACGCCTTCTTGAATATGAAGTAAAAAGCAATGAGAAACAGAAGTCTCTCGAACAGCTCAAGTAAAATAACGAGAATAACCGTTAGAAGGTGAAAGGTATTAGAGAAAAGAGATGAAGTGTCTCTTTTCTTCGAAGAAAGCATCTTCTCATTCTCACCGAAGACGAGAAAGAAAACAGCGCGAGAGAGAGACGGAGGAAAAAGCAGGAGATCGTATCCGTATTATCTGCAAATGACGTGGGCAAAAAGGAGGACGGAAAGGAACGGATGGACGGAAATGTCGGAGGCGGGAAACGTGTAATCCGCAAGAACCGTTTTAATACGAAATTATTGTCGTCCTCGCTGGCTGGCGCGCGCACTTCGAGAATGAGGCTCTCGTTCCTTTTCTGCTCCTCTCTCGTCCTTAAGCCCAAAACGGTACCGATGCGCCATGATATAATCGCGTTTTAGTACTCACTCTCCCCCGAGTATAGCCAAGTCCATCCCCTACCGCTCTACCCGGTATTCTAGTTGTCCTTTTTATTCCAACAGCGCGGCGGCGATGCAGTACCAGCCGGCGGCGGGTTTTCGAGACTTTACGATTTGGACTTCGTTTAAGAAGATTAGGTTTACACGGATCTTAGTTTTACTTGAATTTACGAAATCGCATCCCGCAAGAGATAGGTACCTACTCACGCTCGGTCCTCCGGGCTTTTACTTCAGTTTAAAACGGCAAGTCCAAGCAAGACCTCTTAGTTACAAAAGGGTGGTACGAGAGGGAAAGAGAGAAGAACGTGATAAGAAGGAAAGAGGATACAGCTATAGCATGAAACAAAAAAGTAATACATTGCGACTGATAATTATTTCGAAACATTTGTTTTTGCGAAAAGCGATAAACGACAGGAAAATGGTACTGGAAGGTGATGTTGTCATTATCCGATGCAAGAGACAAGTGCTGAAACCATCGCGGATGTTAGCGGATTTAGAAGAGATTAGACTCGCCAGAATATTAATTCTCTTACCGATAAAATTGTGAAATCACGTTATGGAAATTTACGATGCGAACTTTCCCGAGTCGATGAAACTTTCAGAAGCAGTGACTCGTTTAGCACAACAAAATTTGTAATACGTTATTTAATAATGAGTTTATACAGTTTTCATTGAATGTAACCATCTGAATTACTATGTATTATATATAAAATACGTAAAATAAAATAACATTTCTGTAAGATTCGGTGTGCTTTGTAATAAAATTTTTATGTATTTTTAATAGCTTTCTCTCTTTTTTGCATAAATTCTGTATCTGATATTTATATATTTATAGCAAAGATATATTTACTTTTAAAAAAAAATTGACAATAATATCAATTGTACATACAAACGTTTATGTATTTTATTCAATCGACAAACGAGAAATGTAAGAGTGATCTGATACTTAAGATTCGGCTTTGTGCTAACAACATCAAGTTTCCCTTTGTAAAATACGGAAATAACATTTGAAGATAAGACTCGTTCTACGGTTCGAGGAATATGCGCGGAAAATAGGATTCCATTTATGCGATTTCAACGGTCCTCAAGAACACATCTGTCACATGTAACGAGAACGCAGTATGCTTTGCTAAGCTCATATCTCGTTCTTTATGCACTTATTCTTGCGCGTCCCCTTCTTAACTCGTTTTCTTTCGGCCAATGGTGCAAGATCGTATTGTGAACGCGAAGAATAAAATCTCAGAAAATCCTTGAAAAATCCTTGGAAAACGTAATCTCGAGGTTAAATTTTTTCTTGCATCTTAAAAAGTTATTTATTTTTTTATAAGTGAAATTTAGATTTCTCTCTTTCTCTCCCTCTCATTTTTCCTTCCTTTCCGTATAAATGTTATATATTGTAAAACACATTTTTCGCATAAAAATACATTAATAGGATTACAATGCAAATATAAGCCACATTTATAAAAAAAAATATGAATGTAAAGGTAACGACAGTTATTTAAGTTTATGAAACTTTTATTTAATGTAGAGATGTCACTTTTAAAGATTAGACAAGACAAATACGGTGTAATTTCTTTCGCCTTGATTTTGAAGTAAAATCTCTCTCGCAATTAAATAAAATATTTGGCGAATAAGGAATCGTGGAAGAACTGCTATTTAAATAATGCTTAAAAAGAAGAATTAAGGCAGGTCGCAGTAATAGTACTATCTTAATGCTAATCAGGATGAGTTTCGCACGAATTTACGAAATCGCGTCCCGAGGATTTGCAACAAGTTTCATGCGAATTTAATATTAAATGTCAATTATTAAACGTGATAAATTATTAATATGATTAATTTCCGAATTAGTTTCATCATTTCTTTTTTCAAGTATTTATATAATATAATTTTAACACAATATCAGTAAAATAATTAATAATTAACTGAGAATAGTAACAATTAACGAACAATATTAAACATGTAACAATTATTGCATCAAAATGTTACAATTATTAATGTTAAATAATGTTATATTTATTACCAGCTACATAAAATAATCATAAAGGTATTATTAGATAGGTATAGATATGGTATTACACTATGATCGGATTTCATGATTAAATCAAAAGAACGCGGACGTGCATTCGGATCTTTCGATTCAACGAGAAGTAGAAACGTCGCAGTTCCGAACATTCGTCCCGCTGACACGGGTCTGACTCGTTGATTTTGCATAATTCAGAAGGCATCGATCGTGCGCAGTTACGATTCCTCTCCTTTTATTGCCGACCTTATCTCTCATCTACCTTTCTAACTTCCGTTCATCTCGTGGATATCGGCACCGTGACGACTCACAGATATGAAATCTAACCTGCCCGTGTGAGAACACGCCAGCACTTTCGCCAGGCGTGTTCCCGAGGTGGAAAAAGAAAAAAAATCCGCCGTGAAAAGGGAGTTATTATATCATGGGGCGCCAGAGCTTGATAGTTGACCCGCATTGTAATGAGTGAAATTAAGTTAACGCGAAAGCGAACAAAAAGGAATTAATAAAAAGGAATGAATAAAAAAGAAAAGAGCGATGACTATCATTTCGCGTGAATTAAATGTTAATGTAAAGATATACGGTGAAGCTTTTACATTATCACGAAGATTCGACAGCGCGTAATGATAATTCACCGAAAAAAATCTGATCGGCGTCAATATTCCGTCAAAAGCAGTCGCGTCGAGAAGAGTCGTCTACAATTGAATGTCATCCACACTGTACGCTATCATCCGACTCAAAATCTCCGGTGATTGCGCGCGTCCATTCCGTCGTAGTTGCGTTAGCGTGTTACGTGACGGAGTTTGATTCTATACAGAGATATATTTCCGACCATTAAGAGAAGGACAAGGGATGTGAAAGGAATAGGAGGGATGGTAGATGGCTGTGGAATCGTCGTCGCTTTAATTTTCTTCGAGAGAATACAACACCCTCTCATCTGGGTGGACCGGCGCGAAATAAGATCGAGATTTTGGACGATTGGTACCCTCCACGATTTTTTCTCCCCGACAAACAGCGGGTTGCTACAAAGAAGAGAATTAAACTACCGAGTTTTCACGTGAAAACTTTCGTTGTTTTCTACTTCTCTTTCCTTTCTTTTCTCTTATTCCCTTTCTTTTTTCATTTTTTTTCCTTTTTCAGCGTATTTCCTTTCTCTAAGTTTCACCCTCCGGGACCTGCTCTGTCTATTTTATCCACAGGATAGTCGATCGACATTGAGCCGCGTTTGCCTTTCTTCTTTCCGCTCCCTTATCCTTTGTTTTTCCTTTTGTTTTCCGTGCTATCTTGTTTTTCTCGTTTCACGAACGTTTGCAAAGTACCGTTCACCGCAACTTATCCATCTTTCTTACCCTTGCGAACTTCTAACCAGCGACTGGCTCCCGCCCCCAATTAAAGGGGCATACCAAGAAATTTTCCGCAAGAGGTTTTCCTATCTTTCTGTACTTCCTTTTGGCTTTTACAGTATTTCACGGGTTTTACTGTTTCCTTTTGAAAACGAGCATTCTTCAGAAATTAACGATTCCTTAAGGAATCTTCGCGACGGTTTCTTTGATCTCTCGATGGTAAAACCAAAGCGTGCTTCAATATTCATCCAACGTGCCAATGCATTGTTAATAACGTAAAATATATTTTAAAGATAACAAAAGTCTGTGAAATATAATAATCAAACGTATAACAATATTATAGAATTTAATTTAAAATTATTAATTGTGATATATGTGGAGAAATGATTTGATTGTAAGAAAAACTGAAAACTTTATAAGAATTTATATATTTTAACATATAAAATAAAGAAAAAAAGAAAAGTTTTTTGTAAAATAAATAAGGCGAAAAATTATATTAAAAACTAATATCTTTCTGTAATATTATTAAATTAATTAATATTGTTAAATATTGTTAAATAGATTGCTGAATAATACTTATTATTTTGCAAAATATTTATATATTATAAATTGACGTTTTTATTAATTACACTAAATCTCTCCGATTCTTCCTATCAAGTTTATAAAAGTGGAGATTAGAGATGTATATTTAAATGAGTGGATAAATTTAAAAGTTATAAAAATATATACGTATATGCAGAGAAATTTTTATTTTTATTTTGAATGAAAAAAAGGAAATCATTGCTAAAAGGTCATTAAAATTTTCGATCAATTTTAATCTTATTTCGTTTTGATTTTCTCCTAATAAACTAGAAAAACATGGAATGCATTTTTCACAATACAGCTGGATTTTTCATATGTTTCACTCTTTGACAAGTTGCTTTTCTGAAGGAGCGCAGGCCATTTCGAACACGCGCACGTTTCTTCCAATTTCAACAATTCAATAGCAAAATTCGTCAAAAGATCGATGTCATTTTTCCAAGCGTTCCACAATTTTCCTTTCATTCCCATCATTCTCGCGGACGAGAAAGCCCTGAGCTCGAAAAATCCGCAGGGATACGTTTTCATTCAATCGCACTGCCGCAACTCTTATCCATTTTTATTTTTATGCTTGCCCCTTTTTTTATCGGATCGTCGATCCGATAATTCACTTCTCCTAATTAAAGAGCGGATACCCCATAGGACCTTCCGAAAAGTCCTTGCCGCGTTCTCAACAGTCGTCATTCTCTTTTCCCTAATTAAGCGCGAAAACGTCGTTGGAAAAACGAGGAGAGGAAGAGAGAAAGAAAGGAAGAGAGAAAGAGAAAAAAAGAGTCCAACGTTTTTCTTTTTTATCGCGACGTTCCGCCACGTTTCGCCCGAAAGGGTGGCAGCGGTACAATCTAAACGCGAGATCAGATTTATATTTATTCCCGCCTCGTTCTCGCCGCGGCCACTCGACAAATGGCCACGCGAGTGATATATCAAAGCTAAATCTCACCGCGGAAAATGCGGGAAAGCGGCCGCTACTTCGCCAGTTGCCTAGTCGTTCGTGTCGTCGCGCATATTCCATCAAAACTTGTGAACCGAGAATTATGTCCGAGCCGCGAGATAATTGCCTTACGCGTTAATTAATATGCCAAGAATGTTGGAATGATATATTTCTTATTCTGTCTGTTAAACATCTTCGAGTTGTCTATAGAATTAGGAGAACTTTTCTATTAAATATATACCTATGATAGTCTCATAATAATTACGTGACATAATAATCAATGCATTTTTATCTTTCACTATATAGATTACACGAGCATTTTGGTAAAGATAGGAAAATTTTGTAATTATTATTCCATGCAGATTAATATACACTAAGAGAAAAGTGTTTATGACTATAATTGCATGGTAAAATATACCTACTGATGATTAAGAGCTCCATTTTTACTGTTATAATGTTAGTAATAATAATAATTTATATTATATCTTATATGATTTTCTCAAAGATGAAAAAATGTCACTATAAATTATGATAATTTATAAATTATGATATTTTTCAAATATTAATATATATATTAATATATAGTAAAAAATATATATCAAGATAAGTGATAAATAAAATAAACATTTTTATTCAGTAAATGCAATTGCAGTTATAGTGAATACAACTATTTTCCTACATTTATTTATTATTTATGTGATAATAATATCTAAAGTATATTAAGAAAAGAACTAAAGATTTTTAAGCAGTGTGTGTGAGCGTGCTTGTTATTAATAGCAACATTGACTATATTTTCATGGCATGGTTAAAACTATATATAGTTATCCCAAAAAATAATGTAATTATAATAAAAAAATTACGTAATTGCAACTATTTTTTCCTCTCAATATACTAATTAAATAACATCCACGCATATGCCTGTAATTATTAATTAATTATTTCTAAATCAAAGTAAAATATTTGCACTTGACACCGGAGAGCTATCACGAAGAGTAACATAATATCCTGAACACGTAATGTTTGTGCAGTATTTAGGAATATTAATAAATGGAAATGCACGTTTGTGTGTGCGTGCATCTGGATATGACAGACGGCAATCTCTCGCGATCTATTAGCATTAAAGTATTAATGACACTGTATTTAGAACAGCTGTCATATACATAATTTCGCGTGTGCACGATATTATAAATCGTAACGCTCGTCCGTGCATTTGTTCTACACTACGTGCGGAAGGGAAGTACCGGGACATAAGCGATCGCGATGACAAATGAAGAAAGAATACACTGACGAAGCACGCTATCACCTATTACGATGTCTGTACTTCGATTTTGTATTTTTAGGACCACCACGCACAATGACATGAGCTACATAAGACTAACATAAGACCGCTGGACCAAAGAACATTTTATGCAAATCAATATGGCGTCTTTTTGTTGGATAATCATTAATGTAGCGGTCTTGTGCTATGCTTATGCGGTTTATATTATTTTGTGGTGGCCCTTATAGTTCGATATCGGTTATGTTGTCGTTGCACAAATATTAAACAAATTGTACAAATTACATTGTAAAAAAATTGCAACTACAATGATACCAAACTGTAGTAAAAGTTATTTCTTAGTTAAGAGTCTTAAACCGTTTCCGATAAGTAAGGGCTCGAGTTTCTTAAGCAAGAATTCTACATTTTGAAATGTACCATCGAACGCTATGCGAAGAAACGAATTCAAACTTCCACAATCTTGCAACTTGCGCATAACGCAACCTTCTTTGGTGCTAAAGCGGGGCACCGTCGGTTCCCGCTCGGTTTCCCGGTCCAAGATTTTGTTTTGCAAAAATAGTGTTTTGAACGATGTTATTCGAGAAGCTTTGAGTGAACGGAGAAATATAAAATGTAATATTACAAGTTTGTAAAATACTAACTATAAGAAAAATCGATAGAAATAGAGAGTTATTATATCCAAACATTTTTCCTTTGTAAAATCGCAAACAAAGCCTTCACAAATAAAAAATCGATATGTCGAGATTGTTAAATATAAAATATGTTTCGTCTTTATTTCTATGATATATTTTTATCACCAATATATTCTTTAATGATTATTAGTTTGCGATTGAATGTGACCGATCGCGCAATTAATCTTTGAGAACAGACCTTTCTAATAAAAAATTTAAAGATCTTGTTTTCTTAGTCGTTGGAATCGATTTTGAATACTCACCTCAGAATACTAATAAAATAAAATAAAAAATAATTTGATTATCGTAATTCAGTTTTAAGAAATTCTTATTGTTAGTATCGTTGGCTTTGAATGAAGCCTAAAAATGTCACGTTTTAAAAGAATAATAATCTGCAATAAAGAAGAAGTAGTGTCACAACGCTTATTAGAATTTGAAAGTTAGTTGGAAATCAATTCTGATCGTCTGTGTAGCACTAAAAAAAAATACAAAAATTCATCATTAAAAATTCCCTAAAATTGGGTCTTATGATATATATAATCAAATTATTCTTTGGAATTAATCTAGCATTATATTGGATCCACTATTCTGAATTTTTTATTTTTGATCTTAATTTGAATAAAATATTAGCAAATTATCCCGTAAATCAAATTTAATGAAAATCGAAAGCTAGTTTATGTCCAGAATAAAAGAGAATGATCAAAATGGGGCCAACTGTTTACAAAAAATTAATGATTGTACTTCACGCTATCAATTGCAACATTTGAAACGAACGACATCCAAATGGGAAATATGTACGAGGGTATTCATACTGCGTCGTGCTGGCTTCAGAAAAAGTGGCTCTAAATCGGAGAAGCGATAGAGAGATTCCACGTAACATAGTGGAAAATACATAGCGACGTGGAATCCCGCGTAAGGGAAATCAAGACTGCCTCGGATTGTCGTAAATCTCGACACGGTTTATCCACGATTTTGGTCACGCGTGCCGAGTTTATGCCTCGAATTAGACGCCGACGGGTGATTAAAGGGAGAGATGGGCCGGGATTTGGCTCGCTTACGCGTCCGGGAAAGCACAGCCGGTTTTTTCGAAATCGCCACGTGCCCACGTCCGCTAGTTTTCCACAACATTGGGAAACACCATATGGCCGAGGGTGGTTCGTGCTACCTTCCCTCTTGGTCGTCGCGACAACGATTTCCGTGTCTCCTGTCTAGACGACACACGCGATATGACTTAGTGCGTGGCTGCTGCTTTCATTCGTACAAACGTATAAAATGCTTTGTCTCCAATGCCACGATATATATAGCACACATGATTAAAAAAAATTGAACTAGAAAGAAATTCCCAACTTTTTTTTAAATAAAACAGACCAATCGATGCTAATATCGAGAATATCATACAATTCAATGTAAATTTGGAAAACAGATTACAAATTTTTATTATATTCAGCTTGTTATTTAATCGATGGAAATGTGAAATAAAAGCTTGGATTTATAACAAATATTAACGGAGATTAAAATCGTATTTTAATCTTGCTTAATGTGTACACTTCCGTTTTTGAGCGTTACGAGAATTTAATCTCATTAATGTTCACGTATTTAAATGTACAACAATATTACAAAGTATTAAGAGTTATAACAAATAATCTACTGCATTTAATATTTCCGCAATCCGCATATATAAAATATGCAAAAATATTTTATATTCATAACAAGTCTTTAATTATGCCGCGGTATTGAACAAAATTGCAATAAAATAAATATATTTTTACTACTCGTTTTAATATTATTTTTCGCACGAACGTACATGCATTATATTCATCCAATATATGATGGAAAAACACACTCTAAAAAATTCATGTAATCGATAGCAAGCCGACTTAGTCTTCATCTCTCAACTCCGACAACATTTTTCTTCTACGTAATATCTTTTTTTTTATTCATTTCTTCTCCCTAATTCTAACATACTCATTCCCCGACACATGTTCTTCGGATCAAAAAAAATGCAAGAAAAACTCCGAGACGAGAGGGCGACGCAAATTAATTTTGACAAATTAAACGGCTCGTGCGACACGTCGTCAGGAAAATGAATAAATGTCGCATTGGATACGACTCAATATATGCGTTAGAAATAGAAAACCTCAATTTTAATCTACAAATTTCAGAAAAGATTTCGAGATCCTGTTTTATAAAGTTACAAAAAATTTTTAATGATATTGTTAATTTTATCTCTATTTTACAAAATATATTCATAAACTTTATTGCAGGGATTTAATTGCAAGGATTTTCAAACGCACAATGTTATATTTATAAAATGTACTACATTTCTGTGATCATTATTATATTTTTTTAAATATTAATACATAATTAAAAAAAATGTTAATATTACGATAAAAATAACGAGATTTATATTATATGTTATATATTATTGTACAATTGTTACATATGTCGTAATCTTTGTCATAACTGTTACAATTTTTACGAAATATCTGGAGTAAGATAATAAAAAAATAAAATGTCCGCCTTGTCCGTTCATCATACCTATAACAATTTTTGGATTTCGTCACCCTTCTAACATTTTCAACTGGCACGATAAGCCACGCAGCAGCCATGTCCGAGTCTACAAAATATTTTAATAAATAACCAAATACCTCGACGCACAGATTTTCAAATCCGCGAGGAACGAAGACATACATTCACGCGTATCGCATCGTATGTTGCGTGTATATATCATCTCGCGCGGGTTACAGAACGTGGAAGAATATGCGACTGTGCCCGTGTTAATAATCCTCCGTATTATCCAACGATTTTTATCCCTCCCCCGGCGCCGTGGAGAGCGCTTCATGGAAAAGCGTATTTCATTCGAAACGGTTGACAATAAAATTCCTAGAAAATAAAACTGTAATTCCCACAGAAAAATGCGACTCCCTCTAAAAATGCAGCGCGCGCGCCGGCAAACAGAATTTAATTCTAGTACTGCGCGCCAGTTTGTTATTAATAATCGTGCGCTCTGCCCGGCGCCATCGTTGTTCATTTCATTCAATGTACTATGTAGCTATATATACATGTATGCAGAGAAAAAGTAATGAAAATCAACTTCACGACATGTAGTTCATTACCGTTACAATCAAATATACCGCGAGTAAATCCGACCAGCCGCTCCGGAAGGATTTGTGCCACTTTGATCCGGCGGGCGCCTCGTTTAAGAAAACATGATTATTATTTCATTGCTAGGCACCAATTCGAAATAATGAATAGGTACCGAGTCGGTATTATGACTGGCGATTTGGAAAGCTACATCCACGTAATTTCTGCTTAGGTATACGTTGCATTATAAGTGAACATAGAATGGCTATTGTTTATGAGTATTTGTCCGCGATGACAAAGCCTTAGAAACGACTTCTCAATACAAGCATATACATCGTGACGATGACCTACTGTTAAATTTATAATGTCAAATTATACCTATTATTTTCATGATTTTTATAGATAATCACTTCTCTAAATCGATAATTATTAATTATTAATTATTAATTTAATTTTAAAACAATGAAATAATTTAACTCAAGGTTAATAGAAAATGTATTAAATTTGATTAAAATTTAATTATTTACTAAGTAAAACTTATATTAAAGTGAACATTGTTTATTTTGAAATTAACTACAGAAATTAACTTATATTTTAACACATATAGAAAGTAAGAATAACAAAATGTTTAAATCAAGAGATTGATATCCAATATAGTATAACGTCAAACCAAATTAATGAGAAAGATATAATTTCTAACATAACTTTTTAAACTTGTTTAATGTCCAAAAATAAAATTTTTTAATGAGACAATTGACATACTTAAATATAAAGCCATATAAAAAATACGGATGGATATACAGATATGTACAATGTTTTACTTATATATCCACATAAACTACAGTTTTATGCAACTTTCTGTTATGTGATAGGCCCACTATATCATCATTCCTCGCATAATGTCGTTTTGTTTCTATTGGGACGAATTACACGAACTGCAGCCGAACGCAAAACCACTATATTTCTTCATGGACCTGTAGTTAAATCGAGGCAAGCGAGGATCCTCGGCGCGACCATCGATTATACGCGGATAGCATAGAACAGGGGAAAAAAGAAATTTGTAGCGACAGTACAATGAAAATTTACGCCAATTCGTGTACCTCCATCCTCCTCGTTAAAGCACAAAAACGTCAGTGGATGCACACTGTAAATCTAACGATTGTCTGGCGTTTAAAGGGTTAATCGATAACGTGGTTATGAGTCCGCCAGAGTTCCGGTAACGACGGTTCGGACACGAAGCAAATGACCGCTTTATCGTGTTGCGACACAACGACGTTGCGCACTTACCACCCGTATACTCTGTTAACGGTGTTATTCTATGCTCTATTAAAGAGAAAGATGATATAGCACCGCAAAAATAGACAGCGTCACGTTAACAATCTCGATTTTTTGTTGCAGCTCTTAAAGCAGTCACCATGGCTTTCCGAGTGACATGAAAAGTAACACAAAAAAAATATAATGATTATATATTAATATAAAACTCGCTTAATTAACTTAGCTTAATATTTTTGCGAAATTGTAGACGTTCTGTTAAAATCACAGTTACGTAATATGATTAAGATTGACCTGTATAATATTTTGCAACGTTACACAAAAATATAAAACTATGAATATATTTTTTATACTATTTTCATTTTTTACGCTATTTCCATTAGTGCAGCAGGGCACCGCCGAGGGCATCGCGAAATATGTGCGAGAGATTAAATAGATCAAAAAAGCGGAACGTTCATCATCGCAATTAAATTGCGAGCCAATTAAGTTAACGACGCTTCAATTACTTTTATTATTTATCCACCGTATAACCGACTGATAGTTTCGAACTTTGACATTTAATATCATTTAGCGAATGTACTGGGAAGAGGTAGATATTACTCCGTCCTTCGTATCTCATTCGGACACAGTTAATAAAGAAGAGTAGTAACGTTAACGTATTCGCGCATTTACGTTTCTATTTCATTTCGTAATTTGAAGCGGAGCGAGAGTGAAAAGACGAGTAAGTAGATATCATGGTTTCACCGCGTGTATATGTATTCACGCGTGTTCAGATAACATATTGAAAGTACCATATAGCATGTGAACAGAAAAATATTTTACGACCAATGCTGTATTTTCGTCACGGCGTCAATTCAAAACAACTATTCCATTCCGCGCTCTGCATTTTTAACTGCAGTTATCAGCGGTTATTTTCAGATTTCTATATTCATATCATTGATAATTTTTGTTATGCGTGAAACATTTTTGCTATTTCTTACAGTTTCTTTATCTACAATCTTAATGATATACCGCGTAGTATATCTTTAAATTAAATTCGAGATATTAATTTTTAAATAGGAATGACATTTCGAATTACATTAATATTTCTTAACCCAAGTTTCTTATTAAAATTTAGATTTAAAAGTGGAATGAGAGGAAAAAGAGGTTAGAGTATCTAAAATTTACGAGATACATTTGCTCTTCGTATAAATGTACCTCCAAATCATCTAGTACCTACATTTGTACGCATAACATATCTCCTCACAACGAATAACTCTTGATTTTGAGGTTACTCTTTCTCTCTTACGTTTAATATTTATGTTTCTTATAATTTACGTTTTTATTTCAATATATCTCCAATTTTTAGCGATACAAAGTTAATAGTAGTAAGGGCTGCTGCACACAAAATTCTGCAACAGTGACCGTAAGACATAAACTTAAGCCGATAAGTCAATTAGGATATTGCTTTAGATCTACATAATCTAACGGAAATGGAAATAACAGACAAAACTTATCCATAACCTTGCAATAAAGTGAATTTCAACGGTTGAAAATCTCCTTATGGATAAATTTACTGCTATTTCCATTTCCGTTAGAGTACGTAGAAAAAAAGCAGTATCCTGATTGGTTCGTCGCTTTAAGTTCATGTCTTAAGGTTATTATTACAGAAATTTTATCTGCGGCAGCCCTAATAGAAGGAAGATGAAATAGAATCGTATCACCCTATATGTATGTCTAAACCTAGTCAAAGAATCATCTTAGATCTAAAGAGTTCTTTTGCGACCGTTAAGTAATTACATACGGATTACGAAATTTTCTTGTATACATATACAGGATGCGAAATTTGAACTCGACGTTACAAGTCCATCGCTCTCATACAGAGCCACGACATCTCTGATACAAGGTTAAGAGTATATGTCGTTGCTACGGAATTAACGAAGACACGATCACACATATTTAATGTAAACATACATCGAGAATATAGGCAAAATATTGATACTTCAGTAAGCATCCCCCAAAGCGGCTCGAGACTAACTCCGCTATCGCGATTGCATCTACATTCAGTTGCAAGATACTACACTTTCACGTCCCTTGACTGTATCTCAAGGTCTCTCTCTCTCTC
>NW_012130133.1:731850-747757 GCF_000143395.1 Atta cephalotes
AACACACACACACACACACACACACACACACACACACACACACACACACACACACACACACACACACACAAAGATAATAGTAAATAAATTTTTAAATAATTTAAATAAAAGATATATTCAATATCCTTGTATATCACCGTTTTATTTACGTTTTAATTGAAAAAATATTTATATAAATTCATTCATTAATATCAGATTATTTAATAGAGAAGAAAGTAAAATTTTACGATTTTATTTAAATAAAACTACAACTTTAATAAATTAAATTTAAAATTATTGTGGTTAAATTATGTTCTCTTTTTTTTAACTTTTATATTATAAACATATAAACATATGTTCTCTTTCTAATTCAATGTTCTCTAGGTATTAAAAAAATTTTTTTAAATAAAGTTTTAAAAACTTTTCATTTTAAAACAAAGATAAACTTTATTCTTAAAAAATATATTAAATATATTAATTTTAGTATTTAATTATATCGAAATTGAGAAAATACTAAAAGCAAAGTAATTTTGAATAGGAAAAAACATTTGATTTTATAAGACCAATATAAAATACAAGAAAATTATTATTCAAGAAAATTCTAGTATTATTTTTCAAATATACAAAAAATGTTAAGAGATAATATTTTTAGTACAATTTTTATCTTACAAATGTGTTCTTAGACTTCGAATCAAGCAGTTAATGTATTTCAAGCAATCATTCTTTATTAAAACACTTCCACAAAAATAATACAATATTAAAAATTACTATTAATATAATATAATGTTATGTAAAAATTACTATTAATATAATATAATGATATTCTCTCGAAATCGATAACTGTGAATCATGAGAAAATAAAACTTTGTCATAGAATTATATCTTAAAACAAATCAACCTATGATTTACAAAGGACATGAATATCAAATTGATCCTCAAGATCCATTTATTAAATCGTCATAGACTGATTTTAGCTATTCTTTTATAAAAACAACTACAATGATTTCATTACTCGTTATTCATTATTTTGCGTTTGATAATTCTGATCTTTGCTCCATTACAATGCTTACTTTTTTGATAAAAGAAGGTACGCAAAAAAGAGCTTATGATTATCTGTTATAGTTAGTCGTCTACTTATCCCGTTATAACTTATTCTATATATATGTGTTGTAGAAACCGCACTGGCACGGCGGCACGCCATAACTCCCCGTAGGAATGATAAAAGTAACGGAAAGTAGAATGTGACGAAGAAAAAGATTAAAAGATAAGACGATCCTGGTAAAGTCGTAAGAAAATCAGGAAGACAGAAACTCCGCCGCCTCTCCCTCGCGCGAGATAAAAGAACGCAAAAGAAAACAAGAAAGTCTTCCCCCAAATCAGTCGAGCTTAGATAGTTTGCGTATCGTTTTCGACTCGATTCTTTATTAAAGAAAAATCAAAATTTGCGAGAAACAAAACATTGGTAGATTTAATTCCATTAGTGCGATATGAGATCTATAATGTTTTATTTTTTCAGACAGTTATGGAAAACTTTATCTCACGTAAATAAATCCTTGCTTTTGATTTCAATATAATATACACAAACAAGAATATCGATAGTTAGAATATCAATTTACATATTCGCTATGCTTTAAACAATATCAATCAGAATTTACAACTGAATTAATCATAAAAAAATTATCAAAAATTTTGCACAAAGATAATCTCTCTAATAAAGATCTTTCTAATAACTCTCTAATAACTTTCCAGTAATTTTTCAGATAAACTATAAAAGTCGTTACAAGTGAGAAAAATGTGTCTGGAAGGGACACAAAGAAAAAGTAATATAAACGCAAAAAATATAAATCTGCAGGTAATTAAGATCCCAAAGGATATCCTGCAATTGCGAAATCATTTATACTAAAAGTTTTGTTTGTTTAATTGTTACCGTTCATTCGTCTCTCGTGGAAGATTGGTGAAGCTCTCGGGGAGTTTCTTTGGGAAATTCGAAAAACCAAGGATTATGTGGTCTATTCTTGTTCTGATAAAAAGAATCTAAGCGAACAAGGAAAGTTCGAATCCAATGAGAACTCTTACACGTTAGCACACATATGTGCATTGATCCGGAGTTATTTCCTCTCAGCTATCCCTATCGAATAGGGAAGATCATTAGGGCCTCCGTATATATCTTGATCCAACCGGAAGATCTTGGAATGTCCTCGGCGCACCCTAAAGCTTAGATCCTCCTCGCTGTGTTTCCTGGTTTAGCGAAAGCGCGCGGGAGTAAATTCACGAAACTGTCGTAAGGGATGAAGGGATGAAGGGGACGAGATAAGGGAAGGGTGCCGACGATAGAGAGAGGTCAAACGAAGATGACCCCGTGTACCGACACCAAAATGGAAGCTCGCAGTGAATCCTTGTTAACACACACGAAGCGCTACTCCACGTTAGATTCAAGAAACCTTTGCCCTCCGAAAGAGGAATTCGATCGACCCTTTCGTTAGCCGTTCTAAATGCCTCACCTTTTAAGATCGCTTCCCTATCAGGATTGGGGAACTCTATAAACCAGATTGCGTCTCGTCCAGAGATTTCGAAGCTTCTGATCCAATATCAGCGACCAGATATACCGATGCTCGTTGAAAAATTTTGGAAAGCTATTGGGGTGCACTGTAATGTCCGATAATCGAACGACAAAGGATGCCTAAATCTTTCTTCTTTAATCCTCTCGGAGAGACCATCAGATTCATTTTTCTGTGATAAAATTCTTGATTTTTAAATTCGATTTCAATTTCATAATTTATAACGCCAAGAAAATATATATAATCAGTCCACTGTGTGTTATATTAAAAAATTAAATTTGTCTTAAATAAAATTTTCCAGAAGAAAAACATTTGTACTTTATTATTGTACGAAAAAAGTCAACTTTTTACAAAAAAATAGACTGTGTTAGAATTTAAAATGTACCTTTACATTTTCGACAAGGTTTATTTTACGTTACGAAAAGATTGCGTACTTCTTCGAGGAAAAGAACTAGGAAGAGATCACATTTCGTTAGAGATATTTCGAAATATATACGATTTGATACGAAACTGATTAGATGAGCTTCTCGAATAACATATCAAATAAAATATCTCTATCGACTTTGTAATTTATAAAAACAAAACGTATTTTGTTCAAATTTTTAATCAGTTATTTTTCATTTTAATTATTTATGTGTTTATAACAAATTTCCATCAAAGATTTATTTTATAAACAAACTATAAATGATATCTTATCATTTATCTATCTCATGATATCTTAAAACTAACTTACATTGTTTTCAAAATAAACAAAATAACTATAGATTTATTAAGGTTAATATTTACAAATATAAATTTGATCGTGAACCTAATAATAAAGTTACATAAAGCATTAATTTAAAAAATTGGAAAGTAAAGTAAATACATTTTTTTTGGTTCTCAGTGAATTAAAATAATGTTCTAACTATATTGGCCAAAACCGAATCATTTGGAAAAGATAGATGAAGGAAAATGTTAAATTGCAATCATTCTAATATTTATGATAAAAAAATATATATCCGATAGTTTTTTCATTTCAGGCTGAAGCATAACGATAACATAATGGAAATGAATTTTTATTTCTATCAATATAAAACAATTTGGAGAATGGAAAAAATAAGATCTATATAAATAAAGAGAAGCATACAAGATATACTAATTGTAAAATTAGCAATATCCTGTTTTTTCGTTCATTGAAAAAACTGCTATATTTCTTTTACTTTATTTTCTAGTACTCATATTTAAAAGGGCATCCGGTATTCCTAAGGTATCCTGTATAACACGCGAAACTCTCGTGCAAAGAAAATTTCCGTCCTCTCCATAACTCTCTTCTCGATAGCACAAAGGAATTTTTCGTCAAGGAAACTTCGTGCAATGCACAAATGCATGTCGCCAGCATTCTCTGGTGAATTCTTCTTCTCGAGCATCTCGTGCTCGATCAACGAAGCGCAGCTTAGATCTCAGTATCGAGGATAAGCAAAAGAAAACGGAGATATTTTTGAGAATGTGCTAAAAACTAATTTAACGGAATTGTATATAATTGACTGCGATGCAAAATGCAAATAAATAACAGGTAGAGAAGACGTTGACACAATTTTCACGATTTCAGCATTAAACTTTCGAACAATTAATTATTGTAATTAAAATATACTAATGTGATAGAGATAATCTTTCTCTACATTTTCATGTCAGGAATAATTCTATTTATATATACACTGTATAATTTATTTCTAGTAAGTAAAATATGAATGTAAATGAAAATATGCTACACATTGTAATTAACTTAATTGTCCCGATCGAAATAAATTGACATATATATTACGTGTCAGTTATATATCTAGCTTATTTTAATATAAAAATATTAAATATTTAATGTTTTGTTAGAGTTAAGTTGTAACTGAATATTCACACGCGTACAAGTCAAGCTAATATAAAGCTAATATAAAAAAAAATAAAAAAAAATTTCCTTAAATATGAGCCAACCTCGGAACCAATGTATTTCCTACATACGTCTGATTTTAATTTTTTTTTATTATAATAATAAAATTTTATTATAATAAATTACTGTTATTATACTCAAAATAAGGTTGTATAATAACATTCCCTTTCTTTTAACTAATAATACATAACTTAAATTTACTTTCTCAAGAACATTAATACGAAATTACGAAATGCTCAAAAATTTGCTTCCTCTGGAATTAAAAATTTAAAATTAAATAAAATTTACAGAAAAATATTTATGTTAAAAAGATATTTATACTTTTTCCATTATTTCTTTTATTACAAATACATAGACAAAATGCAATTTCAACGTCTCTTGTGCCAACAAGCTCCAGTCTTCTCTAATGCGTAATAACATGTGTTAAATGTGTATGTGATCGCTTAAATATGGGACTCGCACAATTATTTTTATTTTAAATTTTCATCTAAAAGGGAATAAATAACCATATTCTGTACTGCTATTATTTTTTTATCAAATTTTTTCGTCGATACAGTTTGCGCTATTTCTATAAGTCCCTATTTTGGTTTTATTATAATATTTCAATATTTTATATCCAAAAAACAGCGAAAATATCATGTAACTTTAATTATATTCATCAACAAGATTAGAAACACGCCCAGTGTAATTGTCTATCAGTTGTTTCCTCGAATGTACCTTACGATCCCTCTCCGTTTGTCCCGAAACAATTTCCTAATTTGCTCGCTCACCGTAGGGGAAACGCGTCCCAAGTTACAATAAATTCAGAGATATCCCATTTTCTTCCCCTCTTCCTTTGTGTGCATGTCTAGTAAAAGATGGACGAAATGAGATAGATAATAATATTTTACCAGGCGCGTAAATAGGCCTTCCTTCCTTGTTTTAACTGTTATCCATTACTTCACCTACACGTAATCTCATAGTTCACGTATGGTCGATATAAACACACGTAGTTGCTTTAATAACTATGCAACAATGATCCTCGTCGTCATACGTCATCATACATCGGGAAATTGACAAAGCCATAAACACAGTGTGCATTTGATTGTCGTAAAACGCGCAAACTGGGAATTGACATTCTAATCAAACGCGTTCTCGATCTATAATTAGTTAGTCGAACTGTTTCAATTCCGAGTCGAACCATTTCGGTCATACGTTATTTATTACTCAGCCATACAATTATTCTCATTATCGATTCTTCCTTCCCCCTTTTTTTCAAGCAATTTTAATAATTTTAACAACAATAGTAACGAAGAAAAAATTCAGAATATATCGAGCAAAGAAAAAAGTACAAAAAACACGAGAGGAACTAATTCCATCGAGTGCTCCGATCAGCCGTATATTTCTAACGATAGCATTGAAGTCGCCCCGTTTATCCTTGTCTCTTATCTCTCACTGCTATTGCACCCCCACTGCATTGTATTGTCGCCTGTAGATAGCTATGAAAAAGTGGATGAGTAAGAAAGATAAGAGTAACCCACACAGAAGATGAAAAAAGAAAAGAGCTAATGTCGAATTGTGAGCGTAATTAGACAAACGAAGAGAAAAAGAAAAAAAAAGAAAAAAGAAAAAAGAGGGGGAAAGAGAAAAAAAAGCGAAATAAAAGAACAAAAAAGAGTTAGGAAAACTAGCACTCGTGCCATGCGAAGTAGACGGTCGATAAAAAGCAACATCGATTCTGCACCCTTTTGTAAACGGCGAGACTCCCTCGCTCGTTCTCTTGCATATCGGGCGCCTCACGCACGACAGTTTTCTACGAAGAGAAGAAAGAAAGGAAGGAAGGTACACACGACGGGGAAGCGCCATCGTAGGTCTCGCGTTGCCGCCTCGCATGTTTCAGGATGTTGAATCTTTTATGCCGACGACGCGCTGGCTCACTTATCTATAGTTTATATCAGCTCCACGCGGGTAGACGATCTCGAAATTCTACCCCTCGAGAACATTGCGCACCGACATCGCGAAAAACTTTACGCAGTTGTCTCATATCAAATATCTCATATCAAATAAATTTAAGTCGATCCGTGCAGGAAATTGCTGTTTTCGTAAAGAATAGAAAGAAAATAAAATCCAATCACAGCGGAACTTAAATGCAATCCTAATATCGAATATCCGGGCGCTAAATAAAACAAAATTAAGACAGCTAAAATTACATAGAGGTGAAATATTTGAAATTAGGAAAAAAAAGATGCAACCTTTCGGCCGCTGATTTTATTTAATATCTATCAGCGATTTAATCTAACGATAATTGATTGGTACAAGGTATCATACAAGGTGCACAATTTCCGCGACGATGTCAAATAATTACACAGAATTACGTACGGGTTTCTGGCTAAAAATGATTAATTGCGTCGTCCCCCCGGTATTAACGTACGCAAGCTGACCGTTCTATTTTGGCGGCAGTTACGGTATTTTCGAAATTGATTAATCGCCGAATAAATGATGAAAGAGTGAGAAAGAGGAGCGCAGGCCAGTCGAGATTGTTGTTCGTTCGCTCGAACAAGCCGAATACATTCATAACGCAGAACACGAAACCGGGAACATAGTCGAGAACAGCTGCAACAGACAGTAATCTAGCATGCACATGCACCAGAGCTAGTAGATCGACAAGAGAAACGTTTCGGCCGAGTGCGATCTTATTATATAGAGAATCTGACTATTATTTATAAAAAATAGATCTCATAAAAATAGATCACTGCGTCTCCGTTCTCTAAAATTTGAATGACTTAGGTTCATATTCATCAGTCAGATTTTATATTAAGGTTTCCTTAAATTTATCTTTAGATGTTCAATAGCCAATAAAATAATTAGATTTTTAATTATTGTTCGTAAAGCGTCTAAAGATAAATTTAAGGAAGCCTTAAATATAAGACCTGACTATGAATACCAGCATTAAACATTCGCAATCTAATCCACTATTTTTAAGCGGTATTCTAAAGATATTAATTCGCAAAGAAGAAGGTTTCGCAAGCTTTGCGATTCACATCATGAAATATTCATAATTAGATAAAAAGAATCAGAGCATTTTGGAATATTTAAAGGATCTTTATAGCCATTATCCTAAATAACTGAATTATAATAACAATCTTACGTGTTCTTTTCAGAATCTTTCCTCTTCGCAATGAATATCCCATCAAGAGACTCTTTTAAAAGAAAAATGTAATCTGTGCTTACCTGTAAAAATAGAAAAATAATAAAATTAGAAAATAATTGATAAAATGTATAAGCAGATTAACTTTTATTATGGCATTCAAGTTGCAATTAAAAATTTGTTTCGGCGAACTTCGCTTGCTTTTGTAAAGGAAAAGAGCAGGTGCGATCGATTAATTTCTCGATTGTTAACTCGACAACTCTGGAGGCTATAATTTTATCGTTGATCCACAACGCACATCGTACTTTCACAAAAGTTAAACGCAAGTGTGCGCGCATGGATAATCGATTGCTTTCCGATGCTTCTAATAAATGTGCGGGTTTGCTTTGTGCCGAACAAATACACGAACGTGGCACGAGTTACGACACAAACGATCGTTGCGAGTACAATACGTGATCACCGGTATCTGGCAAACGCACGCTTCCATAGGGTGTCGAGTTTTATAATAACAGGGAATTCAATTTGCTCATATGGAAAAGACATATCCCCCTTCCCTTCCCCACTCAAT
The DNA here is from genome assembly GCF_000143395.1 of Atta cephalotes. Classification (NCBI taxonomy): domain Eukaryota; kingdom Metazoa; phylum Arthropoda; class Insecta; order Hymenoptera; family Formicidae; genus Atta; species Atta cephalotes. Next base: position 740,001 of record NW_012130133.1, read on the forward strand.
AGGGTCTACTATTCATGATATTTTTCAATTTACTGTTCAAATATATAAATAAGATAGTAATAATTAAAAAACACATATATATATATATATAATATTGATAAAAATAATAAATACAAATATAATAAATATAAATATAAATACAAATATCTGGTAATAAAATATAAATATTAAGTGTTGAGAATTTATATCCCAACATCGAAAATTTTAAATAGAGATATTTTCCTTCTCAATACTGTCATTATTAATCGATAAACGCGTACAATCGAAACTACTTTCCGACTGAATATGCAAACGCGGAATATCTTTTACATTTACGAGAGGAGTATGCCCGAAAGTTGAATGCAACAGAAAAGAAAAGAAAGAGTAAGTAAGATTGAGAGTATCAGAAGAAGGAAGAGAAAAATCATGTCAGAAGAAAAGAGAGAAGGCAAACACACACATGAAAGCGAGTCAGTCTATTATATCGGTCCATGCGTTCTGTCATTTAACGCAAATGTCGCTCTATCGTTCATCGACATGCTCGCATTGCGAAGTCCCATCCACCGTCTTTGTTATGCATTCACGTACACACGAATATATTGCGGGTGGATTTGAAGAGAAAAAGAAGGCTTGGCTAGACGAAATAGGATATACTTTGCAAAAGGAGACATTGTCACGCCGTTATTTTTTCCTGTTTTTAATCTTTTACTATAACTTTTAACAATTACATGTATCATAGATAATATAATGAAGAATGATATAATAATACTACTCTAATAAGTAATACTACTCTAATAAATAAATTTTTAGGAAAAAAAAACACGAAAAGGAAAAGTGAGAGAAATAATTTAATAATTTGCACAAAGTATTATACAGTGAGAGTATTTACGGTATTAAGAATTAATAAAATTTTCCACGTCTTACACATATTTATGTATTTTTTTTGTTTAACAAAATTTTTTAATAAATAAAATCTAAAAAAATTCTCTCTGTTAAAATACACAGTAAATTAAAGACGATAATATTCTTAATTTTAACTGGCGAAAGAAAAACTAACTGCAACATTAAACGCGTGAAAGACTTTCCATGTGACCCTCATTAATTAGGGAAACTAAAGATGACCATCTGCTGTTCCACAAGCGGCGTTACTAAAAGTAGACATAAGAGGGAACAAATTCGGCGTAAAGTGACACTAAAAACCGGAAACTCTCTCTTTAGAGAAGTCTATACTTTACGATCCGTCTTATGCTCGATTCATTAGAATTATTTACAGATACGATAATAATATCCAATGAAGTTTTATATATATATATATAATTCGAAATATCATTTTTCTTCTTCTCTTTTTAAATACTTAAGTAATTAATTAATAAAAAATTGAAGTTATGTAATCATATTATAATTGATACATAATTATTATCCTTTAATTAATTAAAAATGTCTTTGTAAATTTATTTAGTTATTTAACAAACATTCCATCACCATGAAAGCTCGATGTATCGCTAATATTTGATTGCGCAGGATGTAAACGTCATCCTGTCATACGAACTTCATTTCCTGTGGGAGGAAACGGCGAAATCGATAGACGCGGTCCAGCTTTTAAAATATTCTTAATATATAACACATATATCTATGTAATGTATGTAATGTAATTACTTAAGTCGGTAAATCTAATAAATCTTTCAAGATACATATATATGATATTCTTGTAATATTCGCTAACTTTTATTTTAAAATTTATATATTATTTTTGTACCGCAAATCCAATAGTTTTTGCAGCTGCCAATAAAGAAAAAACTTGTTTTCAACTAATGAATATACGAGTTTGCAATTTCGACCCTTCTAATTTTAATCAATTATATCTCGAATACGGACAAAAAGACTTTCATTATTAGAGAAGAATTTATCTGGCGTACTTTATTTCATTGCATAATTTTATCTCGGTGTATACGGTGTACAGACAAATAAATTCCTGCACAAAATACATGTAAATCAAAATAGATTACTGTAATTACCACCTGCTTTAAATTTAATAAATAATCTATTGCAATAAATTTTACCGGATAATTTTAGCTGTAAGTGAAACCATATTTAATCATAAGCATTTTTTAATTATATCAATCCTTTTTTAAATAAATTGTAAACCAAATTTAATCTTTAAATAAATAAATTATAAACAAACTTTTACACAAAAAAATATTTAAAAACATATTTATAATTAAACATTTAAAAAATTTAATGAGACACTCGTAATTAAAAATGAAAAACTTGATAAATTATTTTATTAATTTAAAAAATAAAATGTTTATTACTCATTCTCTCTTTTAATTTATTAAAGTTAATCCCGTGCATATTAACACAATTATGCACAAATAAAAAAAATTTATAAAATATTGAATCACGAGTATTTCAGTTCAAGAATTAGACACTGGTAAGTTAATTTATATCTATTCCCTCAACAAATCCGTGCAATTAATTATTTGTACGCGCACGTTTCGTGGTTAATTTCGCTTTGTCGATCCTTATTCTCTTGCAGATTAAGACGGACATCCCTAATTGAGACTTGATTATATTCGCGATGAGTGCGGCTTCCGCGTGCGGCAGGAGGAAATTATAGTAATTTTCGCCGTTTCTTCGGTGTGGTCCAAGTCTTTAAACGTAGCGCCCGATAATTGACAGGACAATCCGACGCGTTTATGGAATAGGATCAGGTGATGTCTTGTTTGGAACTTCGAAAGTGCTCGATCGAGTGCACGAAAGCTTCAGCTTAAATGGGCTTTTATGATGATGATGAAAAATTATCGAAAGTTTAAAAATGGAAATTTTTTGAATTCTTCACTGCTAACAAAGATAGGCGCTTTTAATCCGCGTTTGATTATCGCCGACGAGTTTGTCATCCGGAAATAATTACATGCCATTCTGATCCATTTAACATACGAGACGTAACATTTTAACTACGTGCCAACGATAAGTTTAATCCGCGTACTCTTCTGTACAAATTACTTGTAGAGACTATATTTCGTAATACGATTTATTAATAGAATTACCTACGATTAGTAGATAGTGTTGGGAACAAACTTGCGTTATTACCTATGTAATTCAAAATTTACCGCTTCACAATTCCTTGACAATCCAAAGGTGATGTCTTTAATGCCTGTACAAATGTGCCAACGTATAAACACATACGTTAGAAATACGTTGTCTAGTTAGAGGAAAACCAGATACACTCGCGCGAGTCGAAAAGTCGGGTGATAAATGTCTAAACAGGCATGAAGGGCGCCAGAATGCGTTAAGGATTTCATCCGTAGTGTACTCTTGGAGTTATTGCTTGAAACTAAAATAACATCTAGAAGATTTTTCAGAATTTTTATATACATATAATATCGTAAAACAATAGGATGCTCAAGTTGATTGCGAGAATATCAAAACTTTTCGTAATATTGCTTGAAATTCTTAATTATTTTGATGGTTCAATAAAATTATTTTCAAATTTATATCTAGCTAAATTTTTTAGATACTTCAGCAAAACTTCCTTTCCGTGTCCTTTCCGTGTAACTTTTGCAAAAATATTCTATAATTCGCGTAGGTGTGAAAAAAGTATAATTAATTTTTATGAAAAGATTTCTTTTTCAAAACTTGTATTCTACATGTAATTCATACTCTACAATAATACTAAATTTTGTAAGAACTTCGTAAAGAACAGAGTAATAAATCAAAAAATCAAAAAATATAGAATATCAATAAGTAAACATAATTTAAGTAATGCTCATGAAATACAAGAGTAGAGTAGAAGAAACTAGCTTCGCGTCATACTAAGTTCGCGACGCGGGAAGACCGTAAATATGATTCGGTACTTTGCTTTTACGAATAAACGGCGAGTAGCTATAAAACGACCAACAAAATACCGAATACGAAATACTCGTGAATTTTTCAGCAGCCGACGTTTCGAGGAAAATCCTGAATGTGTCTCCTCGTAGTGGTATCGTCTAGTCGGATGCGAAATCCCTGTCTTCGCATTTCGTAGATTGAGTAGCTCATAATTATTTACATCAGGCATTCTAGATAAAATGTTTTGCGTCAATCAATCTTTTTCCGATATTACCGTATACATCGCGGAAATTGTTATATCGATTTTATAGAAAATTATTATATACTATCAGTAAATAAATAATCAGTAAATAATTCTGAGATAAATATTCAAAGAAATAATTTTCTCTCGATATAATCTAAAACTTGTATTTTGATTAATTATTATTACATAATCTAAAATATTCATTGTATACATTTGTAATTACGAAAAGAATAACTCTGAATTTTTTCTTCTACATTACTGTTTATGCAACAGGTGTTCTCGTAATTAGATTAAAGATGCACTTGGGAAACATAAGAGTTTAAATATAAGAATTAAACGAGCGTTTATTTCTGTTTGATTTTCTCTCTTCTCGCTTCTATTGTTGACGATATTTATTTCATACAAATGACATATCAAAAAAGATAATTTTCGTATTATGTCAATTAAAAGTGTTTATTTCCGTATCGAATTTAATAAAAAAAATCAATGTTTTCATTCTGAATCGATCGCACAAATTGTATGTTAATTTCAACTTCCACTCATACATTCAAACTAATTTTTGTAGAAAAGTTTGTACTTAAGATAGTACTTTTAAAATTGTTAGAATTGTATGAACAAATTTAATGAATAAAATCTCTTTAATGAATAAAATCCTCAGTGCTTCATTTAATGCGTTGTAGACTTTTGAATTACCTTCGTACTAAACAAATATTAAAAATGCAACATGCACAGTCTCATTTACATTTGCATCACGTTGTAACAAGGACTGAAACTTAACGAGTTACTGTTGTTCTTTATTGGATAATGCAAGCATGTGCTTCATAATATTGTCTTCTATAATGTAATAAAATTTACTGATAATTTGCGCCTCCTGAGCATAGAAAAGTCATTTTACGTCATTCAATATTGCTCACGAGCGGATAATACGTATTTTTCACTTGCGTTCCGATTATAATTGCAGTTAAACTAAACATAAATTCTCTTGTCTTTCACTGTTTATTACGTAGCTGTACACAATTGTTTATTCTCCATTTAGAAAAATAATTATGTTGATATTAAACAACTGAGAACAATCCTCTCTCGTATTCTTTGTAATTTATTTTCTTCTCATATTTGTTTCTCAAAAAACAATGTATTTTTTGTGTTTTTTCAGATCTGTATTCTGAAATTGTTTCTAAATGTAAGACTCCCTCTTAAATAAATTACTGTTTACTTAAATTACTGTTTACTTAAATTTAACAATAAAACATAGTCACACTCTTCGATTAAAGTATATAGAAACATTTCATTTACATTTTAAATAAATCCTTTTACACTTTAAATAAATCAACATCTCTTTCAAATCTATCGTTTGGTATTTTAGAAAAGCGAATTCTTCTCACAACGATTAACGTTCTAAAATCTTTTTAACCTCTTTCACATTCCTCACTTATCTGTCGCGCCGTTAGCTTTTATAGCAAGAGTGATATAACGCGCGCATCATCTACCATCTCTCGCGCTGATGTTTTAGTTGTCACCTAAAAAAGATTTTCATTTTCCGCCAAGTAGCTCGACGCTGCTTGTCGCTCGTTAGCGGGCTTATGTCCTCGTGAAAACCTTCGTTTTATACCTTTGCCCTCCGCACATTGCGCCGAAATCGCGTTACTTCCCGCCCAAAAGAAGCTCGGTGCAAAGAGAAGAGATCTTAAGAAATCCTGAATAACGCCCACATCGTTCCACTCGTCCTTAAGAAATCGTACTCGAAGAAAAAAAGCAGACAAATGAGACATTGTATATTTTTTATGTCTTCAATTCGTTCTACCGAGCAAAAAATTTCTGGCTTCTCTCACGTTTAATGATTAACCTATGTTATGTATAACAAACAATATTAACATTTCCTACAAAATTTTATTCGAAGAAAAAAATTAAAAATTATTGTTTACAATAAATTTTTTACAGTATTTTAAGATGCTAATAGCATCGTTATTAAATCGATGATCAATTTAATTGCATTAAGAGAAAGAAGTTTGTTATAGGAACAAAAGCAGGGATACCAAATGTAACGGTTTGGCAAACGGTTTGGAAAACGGATCGGTTATTTATTATTGTAAATATAATTCGTTAATGTGATAAATAATACACGATTTACGATATAAATCAAAATAATCAGTGTTGCGAGTAAATAAAAGTCTATCAAAAAATATTGTAGATTAAGTTTTGCATAAATTGTTTCTATTACTAATAATTGATTGAAATAACAAACTAGCAATCACAACAAATTAAAACAATATAATCTGTTGTCTATATCTACAAATCATTTGGTAAAGGTATTGGTGGCTTATTATATAAATTAACAAAATCCTTTCTTTCAATGGATGATATTATTTCAGCTTCAATTTCTTTAACTAATAGATCAAATTCGTTGTTCTATCCATTTTAGAAACAATCTCCTAATTCCCCCATTTTTGAATCTCTATAATACTTTCAGCAGATAAAATAGTAGAGGAAATGGGACGCGGTTTCCTGGGATTTAGCAGACGTTAAATAACGAGGCCAATAATGGAGTATAATAATGATTATACGATTAGATTATCGAAATTGGAAAGACGCCAAAAGAGCAACCGCGACGCCCCTGTAAATTTGCACACTTTGCGATAAATGATCTCGATAGAGGTTCAATGAGTCGATGCGAATCCTGCGTTACATTTACAAACAGTCGGATTTATCCTTGGTGCTTTAATGTTTATTTGCGCTTTTAGCGGATCGGCACATTTTGCGGCGAATATTTGCTTGATCCTCATCTAGCTCTGACGCTTTTCCCGACTTAAACTCGTCGATGTAACCATAAAACACAAGTGAATCCCGCGATTAATTTGTCTGCATTTAATTCTTCAGAGTGTTCCAGAATTTAATTTTTTCAATGCAGCCAAGAATAGCGAATATCGAGTGGTAAATAAACATACATGGTACATAATAAAACAATTTTTCACAAATTGACAAATATTATTTTAACATTTACTGATTGCTGTATAAACAGATGCTTACACAAATTCAAGAGTCCTAAATTGCTATCGACAATTATATCCCTCGAGATTGTGACCTATATTTTTCAAATATAACGGAACACACAATTCACATAGCAATAAAGAACACAATCAATAACACGGTGAAAGGCGAAGATTAACGGTGTCACCGTTTTCAGTTTATCGAAATAGTGTTACACACAATAAATGTGTGTGTAATAGATGCATATCGCGCACGGTAAAAGGTTAATAGCGTCGCCGATCATTTGATATCCACGATGCCGCCTTTGCTCGCTAGTGTCACGAACCAACACGATGCCGGCCCTCCCTAGGGCACATAAAGTTTGCAGACAATACGCCTATTTCCCTAAAGGCCCATTTCATGTCGTCGCGCGCGAAATTGACGTCTAGATGTATTATAAGGGGACGCTGCGGGAGTGACGACGCGACTGACATGGGTGCGTTATACGCTTATATATACGTATCTATCTTGCGTGTACGTCATAATTCAACTAAACGGACAACGGTGTGTTGCACATGTGGCGAGGGACAGACGGACTGTGTTTGCGAGAGAGGCGAGAGCTCTCTCTCTCTCTCTCTCTCTCATCTCATCTATCTCAACTTTNTACGTCTACTACTCTACACGTACGTTAACGTACGTTAACCGTTAACGTTAACGTTAACGTTAACGTTAAAACGTTAAC
>NW_012130133.1:747785-750656 GCF_000143395.1 Atta cephalotes
ACGTACGTACGTACGTACGTACGTACGTCGTACGTCGTCGTACGTACCGTACGTCGTACGTCTCTCTCTCTCTCGTCTCTCTCTCTCTCTCTCTCTCTCTCTCTCTCTCTCTCTCTCTCTCTCTCTCTCTCTCTCTCTCTCTCTCTCTCTCTCTCTCTCTCTCTCTCTGTCCGGCTATCCCTCTTTATGAGAAAGACGTACCTATATAAGCGGGATTGGGGGAAGATCAACAGCAATAGCAGCGCCTGGTTCAATCCCCGTTAAGCCTGTCGCTTATGTTGCGCCCACTTGAATAAACATCAATTTGATATCACAGGATATTGTGTCATCCCGTGTACGCACATTCAGCCGTATGTGGCGGAGTCGCACGCATAAATACCGCACGCGCCCACACCTGTACACGCCGATTGCAGTAGCAATTATAGTTGCAATTCCAATTGTCCATAACCGCGTAAATATACATCTCTCAATAGATCCAAACTCTCTCGGCCGCGCGTTATTTTCTAGTGTACCTGCTTTGTTGTACCGTTTTGTTATCGTCCGTACATGAGCTCTATTAGCGGAGTACACTGTTGCTGTTATCACACGACAAATGTATGCGGGATTCGCACGGTTGCATTCAGCGCGTTCCGCTTTACCCGGCTTTTCGGTATATTTTCCGCGATTTTGCGTTATCGCACCGGTTTACCGCCGTCGAGCTGATCAATTCGTTGGATGTTTGGATGACGGACTTCACATGGTACTCGCTTGTAAAGAAAAAAAAAGAAAAGCTGACAGATACGTAAATCCCTCATTCGTGCGTACATATCTTGCTAAAAAGCGTTATGATTTTCCCGCAATCGCATTGAAGATATTTAAGTTTTTATTAAATTAAACTTATCAATTTAAAAACTATCGATGTGGATTTAACACACACTATGTAATATCTATATAATTTTCACTGCGTTGATGTTGACATAGTGTGAATTTAACACCATGGATTTTAAATCTACAGCATGATGATATAAATATCAAACATTATAAATCCATGTTGATGTTAATATTAATCTTTCGTTTGCAATGTGAAATGTTCATCTTTCGTCCGCAACTTGGGTCTTTGAACTTGGGTCTTTAATAGAGATATATTTATTGTTCCAGACTATATAAAAATTTGAAAAAAATTTTTACATACTTGTGAAAACTTTAATAAGTTTTTTTTATCATAGAAGTGGGATTGTATTTATTTATTTTTTACAAATTTATCTACCAGAATTTATGATTAAAAAGTCGACTGTGCTTTTAAAGTCATTGATATTTTTTTAGAGTATAATAATAATTGATAAGATTTATGTATTTAAGTCAGCGATATTTATAATATATAACATTATTTTGACTGTAATCTTTGGAATACAAGGTAAAGATATATGTATATAACAGATTTTGAAAAGAAAAAGCGACTTAATAAAATAATGACTTAAGTAGGATATACTAGGTGCACTTACAATATATTACAAGTACATTGTAATATTTTATCATCACTATTGTTACGTTGAGATGTGAATCAACTACAGCGATTATTACAATTGCACTTGGATTCTGTGAGCTCATTCAACTGATAAGCATTATGCGTAGAAACAGCTCATTTAAGCGTTATTGCAATTGACATGCTTTAATGTACGATTTAAGTCAAATTTGTTAAATTTATATTAAATGAAAATGTGCAAAGCATAAAATTTATATAAATCTAGGATAGCCACGCCATGATTAGGTGATTACTAGATTTGATAATTTCATTTTCTCAAAGTTATCTTAAAGATTAAGTTTCATAAATATAGGTATGAAGGTAGAAAGAATGTAGAAATCAAGGATCAATCGCTTACAAAATAATATAAAAATATATTATGTAAATTTTAAATTAAATGCTTAAATAGAAATTCCATTTTGTTAAAAATAATGATTTCATACATTTATTCTTATTATTAATTAAAAAATTTTAATTAAGTAGGATTCTATTAAAAATATTAAAATTAGTAATAAGAAAAAATGATGAACATATCAAATTATTTATATTCTTAATAAAAATAATTTTATTTTCTGTTTAAACAATAATTAAAGATTCACATATATTCTCGTTTAAAAGAAACTATATTACTCTATATAAAGCAGATTCATTGATTTATATCAGTATATCTTACAATTCAAAGAGATAGCAAGATATGAATTAGATGTTCTTTTCTTATACATTATTCTTTGATAAAACTAATGAAGCGAAAATAAAAAAAAATGTGAACAGCTTCCAGATTATCATCCGACAAAATACATAGAAACTCGTGGAATAAAAATACGCTAAAATAGAAATCCGAATCCGCAAAAATTCTGCGCTCAGCGACATGATACAGTGAAAATCGTCAGTGGTGCAATGAAAATTTAACTCATTTTCAGTCGAGAGACATTCTGTCGTACTGTCTAGTAGAATTTCGTGAAATTTGCGCAGCTACGAATTCCGCTTAGCGAGCGAAATTATTAGAGCGCGCGGTAATCAGTGAAAATTTATATAGACGACCCGTACGTCGCCGTTAAATATAATATTATGAAGTTGCGACCGCGATCTCGGGGTTCTTAAATGAGAATATCTTTCTGAAAAATTACGATCGCGTAATTATTGCGACTGAGCTCAAGACCTTTTTATAGAAGAAAAAGTATGCATCGTTACTGAAATTAGTGACTTTCTTACGTGAAAAATTTATTAACTTAACTAGACTCATTCTACTAAAATCACTATAAGGTACATATAAATTATTTATAAATTATTAAATGTTTTATTAATTATATTTAACAACTGTATGTATATATATATATATATATATATATATATATATATATATATATATA
>NW_012130133.1:753167-770709 GCF_000143395.1 Atta cephalotes
CTCTCTCTCTCTCTCTCTCTCTCTCTCTCTGTAGTATTATAATAAATTAATAGTCTAATATATCACAATCACATATATTAAATGCCAACGAAAGCAAAATCATCGGCATGTATGAAGCAACTATTACAATGTACGAATTTATCATTTGCGAAGGGATTTCACTATATTAAACGACACAATGATCGTGAGTGATAATAGAGAAATTGATATACGGATAAATAAATATTAGCTTAAATAAGAATTGAACTGTTATTACGGAAAATATCTCGCCAGTTACCATCGGAAAGATAGATTTTCGAAAAGAACAAAATTCCATTTTAGCACGCATTTCGTGTCATAAAATTTATATAATCTTGTGACACGGAGATCCACCAGAATCCGACAGAGAAGATTAGAGAGGTAGGATCGTATTAATCAATTTCTGCTCACATTGTTAGTGATAGTTAACGTATAAGCGAGCTCAACCGAACCAATCGAATCGGTTGTGGAGGGACCGATGGAATATACGTGTTCACGAGGGATTGTGCCAGGATTTCCGAGAACGTCCAGGAGATTCAGCTACACTGCAGACAGTCTCGAATTTCGTCTCTTCTCACTTCTCATATCCGCCATGTATCGCCTGGCTGTTTCAAATAATGCCTGAATACCTCGAGTTTAGATTTTCTTCATCTTTCGAATAACACGTGCCGAGAATCGTCAAAGTCGAAATCAAAGGACGAATCAAACACTATTGTATTGTAAAGATTTAAAAAGTACAATTATTATTATTAATTAATAGTAAATATTTTCATTCAAATATTGAATTAATATAATAAAAAAATTTTATTTTTTTAAATTTAGTTATTGTTATCAAAGGCTAGTTATATTATTATTATGTTTGGTAATACTTATTAAATATTTACAAAAGTAAAATTATTTTTCATGACATTAACCGAACATTTGATTAACATTATTTCACTCAGCAGTTGTTGGCTATTATTAAATTTTTTTTCAGTATAGAATAAATTGAATATTCGATTAATAATATTATACATAATAAATTGCGTTATTATTTGAATAATACATTTAAAGAATAAAATTTCCAAGCTAAAGAAGACCACGATCCGAATTCAAACATTCCAACCAAGTTTCTATTCTTGTTAATTGAATCAATTTATTCTACAGCAATTCATTATTAAATTATTACTGAGTTGGTCGCAGAATATATTTCTCTCCCGTTAAAATCTTTCATATATTTGTCTTTTCTTTATTCTTCCTGCGGTATCTCAATTGTTGACGAGTCGCGAATCTCTCGATCAGATTTGGAACAACGCAAATTACGCTTCCTTCGCTTATTCACCATACTATTTCGCGCCATCACATTTCACGAACATTTTCGTCGAACGTTTCAGCAAATATTTTATCTTTAGCACGAATGCCGATTTTCCTGAACGTCGTCGATGCGACAACGGTGTTTTCCCGATGTTACAAATAATTGCGTAATATTTGTACGTCCGCACTTTGCAGGAGCTCGATTGTGGAGCATCGTTGTTCTCTCTCAAAATATCATTTCAACATAACGACGTTAATTTAGCCGGCGAGTAGTTAGGCACGGAAAAGGGCGGAAGGACGGCATAGTAGGTGTTTACTGTTAAGGCAGAGATAGGCGGCAACGGCAGCAAAATGTGATGGCGAGGAGTTTACTGCAGAGTTTCCCTCCCGTTGAACGGAAGAAGAGGAGCGGACCCATTACTTCGACGTCTTCGTAATATCCGGCATCCTTATCTCAAGGTCGCCCAGCTTCCGGTTATATTCCGGTGCACTCTATATCTGTCGATTTTCCAGGTTACGCGGCGTGTCTATCAAGACACTATATTCTATCGATTTCATGAACTTTACAGTTTTACATCAGTTAACACTAAAAGACACGATCATTAAAGAATCCCGATAAAGCTTCCACTTACGACTTGTTAAAAATATTAAGCTATCACAAATTATTAGCTAATATTCTATTAATTTCCTCTCCTTTCACTCCTGTTAAAGAAAAAAGAATCATTAAATTAACACAATATACAAGAGGACATTCGTTCCCTCCTAATAAATTTTGACAAAATGAAACAATCATTAAAAATAAATATACTAAATTTTAATAAATTATTTGTTTGAATAATGCCAACTAAATATTTAATAAATATAAACATATATTTGTTTGATACAAAAATTATTAATTAGCAGATCTTTTTATTGTGTAAATATTTATTTAGTATAAGAGTAGAGTTTAGTTGAATACTATTTAAATAAATATTTATTAAAATTTAGTATATTTTTTTCAGTGATTAAATTATGAAAATCATTTTTACAATATAAAGTTAAACACTCATTGGCCAATGCGTTATTCGTATAAAAGTTCGCTAAAGTTTCTCGAAGATTGGCTTTAATATAAGTATTTTAATACGTTTTGTATGAAGATAATTTTTTGTCCTCCCTTGACTGAAATCTTACATCCATAATAACTAATATTACTTATAGTTAATATTTATGCAACAATTCATGAAATAATTATTAAACAAAAAAAAAGAGGACAAATCTTTACATCAGAGAAGTAAAATCTATTGTTATGATCAATCTCACTTAATGTTAGACAAGTTTTATCACAGCGTACCAGTTTCTTTCTGTCATGAAACTTGATTTCGCTTTCATGACTGACAGACCGATCTCCGGGCCATTTCGAACTAAATGCTATATCTACTCAATATCACTCCCGTTTGATATCGCACATTCGAATTTCGATGGGCAACCTGTCGCGAGATCGACAAGCTAATGCGCGTAATGCCCATAAAAATCGATGCGGCTTAACGCGCGGTGTGGCTTTTATCAGTACAGACCACGAGAATCGACGACATCACACGTGCGAGGAGTGTGAAGAGGCATTTCATAGTGGTGTAAAGTACAACTCGTCGTTGCGAGATAAAAAGGAAGAGAAAGAGAGCAAGAGCGAGAGAGAGGACAAGAAAAAGAGAAAATGTATCGGTCGATAAAGCCTCATGGTTATTTAGATAACCGTGCATCCGCGCGACATCACGGCAGCGGAGGAACCGGGGAAGAAAAGAAAAGGTGCTGCTACGACATAGAACGAGGATCGAGATTATCGATTCTCGAAGCGAAGAGAAGGCAGAGACTCGTCGACGCCCCTTTGCTCGAACGCGTCGCAGGCGAAAATATGCGACAGCTAGAAATAAAGGCCGGTTCCGCACGAAAGATTACCGGTTCCCCTGCTGTTCCGAGCTGCTCCGAAAGAGGAGAGGTAGTCGAGTCCTTCCGTTTCGTTTTTCTTCTCGTTTTCTCTCTCTACTCGGATAGGTATGCGCGTCCATAATTCCTCGCGTTCGCGAGAAAACGTGCGCGCACTAAGTCCTACGAGAGATAGGCGAAAGAAGATTTAGCACAAGATTTCGATATATATAAATAATCAATATTACACTTGTTATAACGCTGAATATATAACAGTCGATATTAATATAAAAATAATTCATCATCTTTTGATATTAAAAATTTTTTAATCTATAATTCCTACACAATTATTACAAATAACATAAAAAACTCTGAAAATAAATTTAAATCCGATCTAAAAAAAATAAAGAAAAATAAAAAATTGAGCATATTACGATATAACAAAATATTTCTATATTTTAATGAAACATTCACAGATCTGCATCCTTAAATATTCATACAAAAGATAGTCAATGAATCTGAGGAATGTCTGGAATTTGTGAACGAGTTGGGCAATCTACGATTGGGCGTGTCCAGCTGTATACATTCAAGACAAGGTAGTCATTTAGAATGCTGCTGCGGTTAAAGGTGAGGGGATAATTAGATCAACAACTGTTCTTATATCAAATTTTTCAGTATAAAAAAACTAATCCGGAGAAAAATAAGAATGTGGACGCATCTTTGTATGAACCTATTCGCTGTTACAAAGTTTTGAATCCATCCCCCAAGATATATCTCACTATAAGAGACATTCCGTACATAGGTAGGTATAACAGTCGTGCAATTGAGGAAATAAACGCGCGAGTCGCGTAAAGAAGAAAAGCGGACGGAAATTCACACGGAACAACTTTCCTTTACTACACGGTACTCGTGACAAAACAAATACACATTTATTCGCGGAAACTTTCAAATGTTGGATGGATAGGAGCGAGGCGGTGGGTGTCCATCCCTCGCCAGAAGGAGGTAGAAGAAGATAAGACAAAACTGAAGTTCTTCTCTCTTAGAATCGACCTTCTCCACAATATACGTATGTTCATCCTAAATACATAAATGTCTTGTACATGCGCCTTCATCCTCTCACTTCGTCTGCCGACGTGGATGTGCATTCAGAAGACACGACCACCAAGGTGCGCAGGGTCATCGCCGAGGATATGCAAAACACAGGGTTGAAAGGGGAATGTCTGCCAGCGCAAATTCCTCAGGCAAATACATACCAAACAGGTATTACGTGAGAGAATTAAAGGAGAGAACTAGATAATTTAGAAATACCTATAATTTAGAAATATATATTTTTCGCAATAAAAATTATTTACAGATTTTAGGATCAGAATATTAAGATCAATCTAAGGTGCCTATAAGCATCAATATAATTAAATTCCTTGTCAATTTAATTTGTGATTACAATATTACTACTCTAGTTCCGTTAAAATTGCATTTCAAGATTGAAAATTAATTCGGTGCGCAGTTTGAGGGATTGAATATGAGTAAATAAATTCACACAGAATTATTATATTAGATCCAACTTGACCGTTTAGTACCTTTATTTCTGATTTGTTGTGTAATCATATTACGATTTTATAAGACGCTTTATATTGTCAAATTTAGAAATATAATTTAAGAAATGAAAAAATAGTATAACAGTAAAGTATATAAAAATGAAATGTCATACATAAATTTTATCCAACCTGGTCGAAGCTGTATCTGCGAGAGGCGTCATAAAGATCCTGAAAGGCAACTGAGGAAGTTTCAGAAAGGAGAAACTCATCGTAAGAAGACTCCGTGTAAGGAAAGAGACATCAACTGAAGCTATAGACCACCTTGGATCTACACGAGACGACGCGAACGTCGCGACGCCAGGACCATACATCACCGACAGCGAGATAAAAGTTCGTGCAGTGCTCATTGCCGCGAAATATGGTGGTAAGCGAGCAGAGTAGAAACGAACAATGGTAGTTATCGCGTAAACAATATATTCTATGTGCAATATATTCTGCAATATATTCTATGTGCGTGTAATTGTGAGTCATAGCGCATTCTCAGGAACAAATCAAATCAAGGTACATTTGATTCTAATTTGCAGCACAATAAATTAAAGCTGAATCTATTGTCTATTGAAGCCTACAAAAATACGATTTTTGCATCGAAAATATCTTTCTATAAAAATCTTTCTGTAAAAAAAAATCTTTCTATGTAAAAAATATTTTCAAATGCAATATACATTGCAATATACATATAATATACAATATTATATTTTTTTGTTAAATAATTCAACAAACTTCAATATTTGTTAAATTTCCGTTATCTAAATTTTTTTTCCTTTGTGAACAGGTTGCATTTTCGTATTTTTTTCGATTTTTAAAGGCGCATGTAAATAAATAATAAAAGCATTGTTGAGTACAATAGACGATGTGATGAAAACGTGAACAAGTCATTAATTGGTTTTGCAAAGAGCTACAAAAGCAAACAATAGGCGCGAAACGAATGATAAAAGAGGAAGAATTTACCACGGAATACAAAAATGATATCTAATAATGAAGAGAATGGTATGACCAGTATTAATTAGTAAAACAGCTGTCTATTATTGATTTGAACTTTAAGTTTTTCTTAAAAACAGGATTTCAATTAGCAAAGAAAAACGGTATTTTGCAATAATAACAGCGCAAAATAAAAAATAATTCGCATATAGCAATGTAACTATAAATGCAATAACTTATTTTGTAAGTCGCGTTATTATTAGAATTTTTTAGAACAATATTATTTCATTACTGTTATTCTTCAATTTTATGTTTTCAGTAATTATTACTTAAATAATGTAATAATTAACAATTTGAATCACTAATTTGATTTCAAATTGTTAATTAAATTTATGTATGTTAATTAAACTTATTACTTAATTAAATTAAAAGATACATTTCTTATTCACTATAGCTGTTAATTATTTCCATCCAAATCTAATCTATCAAACTACTTTACTTTTAATTCGACTACACGATAATGATGGTTATTAATTATAATGATTATAATTAATTATAATGGTTAAATTCCGCAGTTCACAAAAATAAAATTTTTCTGCGAAAAATGTTCTTTGATTTATAAACATAATCTTTTTTTCTTTCATACTATTCAATTTTATATTTTCAAAATCGCAAGTCATCATTAAGTGACCGGCTGAGGAAAACTAATAGCCAATCTTATATATTTCGATGACATTGCAACGTGAAAAACGATACATGGTCATACCGCGGAAATTACGTGTATCAAGTAATCGTTTGGCTAGTTTGTAACGCGTATTTAAATCGTCTCTTGTAATTCCGCAAGCCGGAATGTATTACGAACGCATGCATACACACACGCACACCGCGTAGATAAATTACACGTATGCGCATTACCAACCAGTTTCCGTTACAGTAACCGTTGGGAAATCAGAAAATTATAGTAATTTTAGCAAGAATTAGCAAAAGAAATAAAATACAAGCTTTATATTGCGCAAAGATTTTATTAGCGCGTCACAGAATTAGTCTTTTTCAAACTCGATTCAAGTAGAACCAGATCCCGTTCACAATGAATTAAAGGAGAAACCGTACAAATAAGCGTACAAATAGCAAAGTAAATCTGTGTGTCATTCACGCAATAAAGCGAGAAAGCATAGAAAGCATCTAACGAAAGAAATACGCGAACACTGAGTCTGGTTGCATTAATTGAAATTCTGATTGAAAAAGGACAAATTAGAATTTTCTGGTTAAATCTGTAATAATCCTAATTAAAATAACTATAATATATTCTGATATGATTAGAATTTAGTTCATTTTCAACTACACACAGAAAAATATCATTCTATTGATAAAAAAAGTGATTTAATTTACTTTCTTCGTTTTAAGCAACATGATTAACTTCAACAAAGAATATTTTCTTGATAATGATCTTAAAATATATTTATAAATTTTAGAAGAAACTCATTATTATGTACTCAAAATAAGAACTCATTTTCTTTTAAACATTATGAAATTGATCGAAGAAGTGACTTTATATAATAAACAAATTGAATTTGTTTTAATTTAATAATCTTTTGAATAAATTTGATGCTTGTGATGAACTTATGATAGATTTGCGAACTTTTATATAAACTTTTGAAAAATACTTGAACCAAGTAATTATTCTCAGTGAAATATTAATGGACGCAATAATGTAATATCTCTAAACCGTAAAATGAAATTAATATACACATAATCTCGAATTATGTTTCACAAAAATTAACGTACATTTATATCGTTGTCCAATATGTGCCCATGCGCACCGTCGTGAGTGATATGAGCTTTTACGGGTACATGCAAGGCGGAAGTCAGGTGGGGGATCGCGTACGGACGATAAATTATAATTAGAATCGAGCCGAATGTGACAATCTCTGGCGCGCGTGAATCATGTATTAACCCAGTCGCTAATGGGTATTAACCGTGAGCCGTTTAAAATTACAACTCCTCGATTCCCTCCCTCTGTATATTCGTCGCCGCGGACGAGATAGCGAAGCGGAACGCTTTATCCCGGTATATACAGCAACCGTCCGGTAGCAGCGCGCGGTTCGACGCTTCCGGGATCGCTTTCCACGCTGCACTTACGATACTTGCAGATTTAATTAGCGCGAAATTCCTTGACAAATAAACCGCAATAACAGCTATGATTTGCGCATACACACATATATATATATATATATATATATATATATATATATATATATATAGAATTTATTGTACATTCGACGTCATTTGCATTTTATATTTGAATTAATAATTTAATATAAGAATAAAAGAATTTCAAATGAAGCTGTTATGTGTATCATAAATTTGAAAAATTTGAAAATTTTTCATTATTTATACATCCAATTAAGTATACGTTTTTAATAGTGATTATTCAAATACTTATTATGTTTTTAATTTAACTTGACAAAGACGAAACGTTTGGCATTATTAGTACTGTCGCGAATTCTTAAATATTATTAGATTTTAATTTAATATTACTTTTGTAGCGGAAAAAATAAATTATCTTAAGTGATCTAAAATTACAAATTTTCCTTGATCGCAATTTTCAAAGACTCGTTCGCGGCAATTCGGGTATATCACCAACATCAATACTTACGACATGAAACACCAGGGAATTTAATTAACGAAAAATGCTTTGACTAGCGAATCACAAAGTTCATAGCGAACTGAACGAACAAAAGGAATGATTTTTCTTCCCCGACTTCGCGCAATATGACAGAATAGCTCGTAAAAGCAAGACTTCAAAGAAATTAATAAAAAGAGCGTCTAAAAAAAGAGGTAATAGTATTTAAAAATTATAAATATCGCCATATCTAAACAAACTCAATTTACTCATCGGTAATGTCGCGACGATTTCTTTTTTACTTTGTTTCTTCATTTGCATTTCGCTTACTGCGAGTTAAAATCCAATTTTAGCCTCCATCCGGATGAAATTACGAATGCGCAACCTTTTAACAGAGCTAAAAAGAAACGCGATACTTGCGATTTAATTAAATCATAAAATATGACGACTGAGCGGTGGTAATTAAGTATCCTTTTAGAGGGTTTTAAGTATCCTTACTGATATACCAATTTACTCTTTCACGTCGTACGTCGCGGAGACACTTATCCCACATCCCGAGATGCATTTTATCCCGGTGGCCGCATATGTGTCCTTCCAAGACTGCAGTTTACACTATGGTACTTTGAAATTTAATTAACGAGCATATCGACCGTAAGTATTCATCGAACATCAAACCAGATCATCTTGTGTTTCAATCATGCGTGATCGATATTAAGAAACAATGAGCGGTTAAAAAAGAATGGATCATGTATAACCGGTCGAAATACGATTTAATTTGTAGCTTTAATTCACAAATAGTCGCGTTCATCATACATTACAATTTTGCAATTTTCAACGTGTCAAATATCTTTATAATTAACACAGTTTTTCGTAAATTAATTATAAATACATTTAACTTCTCTTTGTCTTCGTTAGTTAAGATGTCCAATTTCTCTTTAATTTGATTATTAATTTAAAGAATAATAACTTCTAAATTAATATTTTTTTAATTTAATGAAATAAAATAAAATAAAAAAATTAGCTGGGCCAGTCGTAATAAAATCTATTTGTTACGCGCTTCACCTTATACAATTTGTGTAATTTTATTCTAAATCATATCCTGCGAAAATTGTACAAGGCAATACGAACAAAATTTTTTCATTGTATTTTTTTTTCTCTTGCATTTCACTCATCCAACTCGACATTAGTTACGGCCGAGTTAATTTTATTATTGTAACGACGAACACATTGCTGACGACGAACACACGTGAGTAAGAGCGCGTAATTCCGGTCCGAGATATTAATAATGGTATTGTGAGCTTCAAATCTGAATTTCGAGAACATTGTCCGCGCGTTCGCGACCAACGTCACGCGCTGTCCTCTACGCGTAAATTATGCACAAACCGTGATCATTAAAAATTTATTAAACACGGTTACAGCGTTCTCGGGGTTCAAAGAACATTATCATGCGCGCTTTGCAAGTCGCTCATTACAGAAGACAATTACGTTGTCTTCCTGTTCTTTTCACCGAGACGGACAAGGCAGAAAAAAAGATGAAGCGACAGATGATATATAATGACATCGCAAGTCATAAAACAACTGTCGTGTACTTGCAATTTACGTAATTTTTGATATATTTTGTCGCACGCATCGATAACGAAAAGATCGAAGACCAAGTGATAAATCGGTGCACACTCTAAACATTCAAAGCTCAACATATCATAAAATAGCGCAATGTTCCGAAGCATACTGAACTCATTTAAAAATATAATCACTTCATTTTCCATGCGATTCCAAAACGCTCAATATAAACGTTTCTATAATAAACAGTTTTCATTAAAATTTTATCATGCGCAGGTTATAATATGAGAGCGGAGTAATTATATGTGTATTCATTATATTCCTGATGATCTGCAGAACCTAACAAAAATAATTTAGAGGAGAGATCTGCACGTGAAATGCGCACGCTTTTATTATAATAACCCGATATACGCGTGTGCGTGATCGGCCGTCCTTTGACGCCGCCGCGTATCTCTATTAAATCAATATTTATAACGGCATTGGCCCAAGCCGTGACATAATAACCGACGTAATTTTAATTAGCATTATTGCGCAAGATGTTCGACCGTATCGAAACAGGCTTTTAACGAGGGTAGTTTACGAGTATCGAATTACTTTACGGAGATTAAAATCGCCGCCTAACGAGGTCGCCCGGTGGTATAAATCGCTGTCTTGAAGATCTTCACGCCGCGCATGTCACAAGGAAAAATATAGAAGAGAGAAAAAAAGGGTTGGAAGAATGATCATTAGTATACATGACGACGAAAAAAAAATAACAGATAAGACGGATATTAGTCAGGGGATCAAAGAGAAAAGGTAATGTGTACGCATAATATCTGGCGTGCTCGTTAGAGACAAGAGACGATTATTTCACTTGTTCATCTCGACGAAAATGTAGAAAATAATGGAGAATGACGACGCAGAGCGAGCGAGCGTGAGTGACTCTTTTACTGGTATAGTTAACTTTTAGACTCACAAAGAATATTAGACTTCGCTCCCTCTGGACAAACTGTAATCTTTGATTACGTAATACGATATAATATCGTAAACGTAACATAAGAAATGAGAATCTGCGTTGGAACATTGCAGAAATAAAGACCCTTGCTATTAATGCACACCAAGCAATTAAAAGCGAATAATATGCGAACGAAGAAAGAAGATTTGTAAAATTGCAAAAGTAATGTAAGGATCCGCGTAAATCTTTTCACGTATTTTTTAATTAAAATTTCTCTCTCTCTCTCTCTCTCTCTCTCTCTCTTTCTCTTTCTCTCTCTTTCTTTCTCTCAGCAAACATGAGTACAAAATGTAAAAATTTACAGACTAAACGGAAGGTTATTTCTAAGCTTGGTATATATTGTATAATAATTTCAATATTCGAAACTCAGCAACTATAATAGACGCGGCAGCAACAAATTATCTTAAAACTAATGAAAGATTGCAGGTAAAAAATTAAAGAAAACAACAGCATGGATTAATAGCGTAGTTGTCATTTGTATTCACGCGCATAAATGATATCGTTAAAAATTTATTAATCATGACCGAGAACGCGAAGATCAAAGCACAGAAAGTAGGTAGTATGTATGCTCATTATTCGGCGCATGCCGTGCTCGTTAGGATAGGATAATTCGATCTACTCACCTCTACGAGGGTGATGAGGATGATGAAGAGAGGTGGTGGACAGCATGTGTAGTGATCGGCGTAGTATTTTCGGTCCCGCTCCTCTGTGAGGAATTCATCGCCGATCATGCGGACCATCCTGAAAGCACAAACAAATCGCAATAAAGTTTAAAATCATATACAACAATGCACGCGTTAAATTAATGTGAATATAAAACTATATATATTCTATTTGATATATACAAAAGCATATCTCCTCCTTTTCTTTCCTTTTTCAAATATATAAAACGATCTTTTTTATCAAATAAATGTGCTGTTATCTAATTCGATTTATGCAAACAATACTGATAAATTTTGTATTATAATAATAATGTGCATATCAAAAAATGATAACTACTTGTGTGTAAATACGTGTAAATCGAATTTATTCACATTACTGCGAGAAGCATCTACCAAATATAATATGTAATTTTCCATTAATTGGTTCATTGTACCGTGTAAAAATATCATGCAACTATAATTATTATGTATTAGCAAATAAATTATTCCCTTGTCGCTAGAGGTAAATGTGTTTTTCAAGATGAAATTCATAATAGCATTTTATGTACACTATTGCTATACTGTGCGCCAATATAAACGCAATCGAATATTTTCAATTAAACTTCATCATAGTTTCATTTCGGAAGAGTTCAACACGGAAAAAATAACCTGCACGCGATCGAATCTTTTGAGCCAAACTTCGCGAAACGACTTCGTTTTACGTGCGTTGGACATAAAAAAAAATATATAAAACAACCAATCTATAAATTGAATGTAAACGCGGTTATATTCCCACAAAGTAATCTATATAGTATTTACCTAAAACGTACAACCGGCATTTACTTCAATAATTTTTGCTCTTCCGAAAAGTTTTTTAAATGAACGAGAGTAATAGTTACAGCGTGTTTGATTACACCGCGCGAAATACAAATAATTCGAAAAAAATCCAGCTGTTCTTTTGTGGGACATTAATAACCAAACGATTTAGTGAAAACATTCGACAGATATCTAAATTCAAGATGGCGATCAAAAAAATAATTGTTCATCCAGAAATGTTTTCATTAATTCATATTATTCTATTGTTCCAATTGGTAATAACTCGATACAATAGCGCAGAGTGAACAACAAAGTCATCATTTTGAACATTGTTATTTTGGAAAGCATCTTTTCGTTCGCGTCGTTGATAACAGCGCCGGCTGCCTTGTAGCGCTATTGTTGCTACAATTTCATGTTGCATCTATCAACGAATGAATACTCGGAGTTAGAATGCGCATGTAATCGGTAAACGCTACAGTAACAAGTTATATTCAGGCAATTAAAAAAAATTTTTTTCTCCACCTCGTCGGATATGTATCCGTAAACTAAAATTTATAACGTAATCGAGTTTAATTAATGAGAATGTAATTGGAGGTTTAAATTTACGAAGTTCTATTTCTAGAACGGACAGACGAAAAGTATAAACGCGGAAAACTTAATTGCGCGCACAAACAGACAAACATCACGAAAAAAAAGCGCGTAATTGTGCTTAACAATAATGTAGTTGAAACAAAAATGACACGCCGCAAACGTTAAAGAGAAAATTTACCTAGTTTATAATTTACTTCGTGAAAATTAAAATTTTGTAGGAATTTAATATTTATAATATTGTTTAATAATTATAGTATATTATAATCATATGTATACATAAAATATAACCATCAGATTATACGATTCCAAAGCTGGGATTCAAGACAGGGTTTCATTTAAGTGATCACTTAAAAAAATGGGGCTACATTTTTTGCACAAGACTACATAACTTGAAAAATAATCTGTAGAAAATCTTTCAGAGAGTATTCTGAAACTAATCGCCAACCTTCTGTAGCAATTTTAGTCTTACGAGGCGCCTCGTTAATCGTCGCCAGGGGTAGCGAAATAATGAGGAATTAACTTCGGTGAACCTCCTCCGCTGGTCGATTCGCGAAGAAAAGAAAAATACTCTCGCGAACAATTACGCGCAAACTCTCTGTTACCTATAGCCTTCATTATCCTAGAGTATTCTTTTCCTTTCATTTACGACTTTCGTTACGAATGAACGCCTGGAGGAAACATTGCCGGAAAATCCTTTCTAAAGAATAGCAGTAAGTGGCGATAAAAGATTCTTTGCATACAAATGTTAGTTATTTCCCGACAGTTGTTTCAATTCTCCATTTTTTATAGTGTCATCAAATCATTTTGGAATCATTTGAATTTTCCCAAAATGAGTTCCTTACATATAAAAGATTTCATAAAACTATTACACGAAATATAGTATTAAATTCATAATGTTAAATTATACTTAATTTGAGTTATTTTTAATCATTTCTATAGGTCGTTTCTAATCAATACCAGGTATGTAAATATGAAACCGGAATTTACCAATAGATGGCCATAGCTGTCAATGTAGTTGCTGACAAACGGCGCCATTGACGCCATTTCCTTGTTCTGACATCTGACAAAAATTTTCAACTCACAACAATACAAGTTTCATACAACAGTATAGTTTGTAATACCGTTGAACAACGTCAAATTTTATGCCTGGAAACTACGATTTGCGGACAGCATTGATTTTCTGTTATCCATTTGAAGAAAACTGCTGCAGAATCGCATCGAATGCTTGTCGAAGCTTACGGTGAGCATGTTCTTGGTAAATCACAGTGCTTTGAGTGGTTTAAAAAATTCAAAAGTGGCGATTTTGACGTGAGAAACGAAGAACGTGGAAAACCACCGAAAAAGTTTGAAGACAGCGAATTGCAAGCATTGTTGGATGAGGATGACGCTCAAACTCAACAACAACTCGCGGATCAATTGAATGTGACACGAGAAGCCGTCTCCATACGTTTGAAATCCATGAGAAAGATCCAGAAGATCGGAAAATGGGTTCCACATGAACTGAATGAAAAACAGCAAGAAAACCGAAAAACCACTTGCGAAATGCTGCTCGCCAGGTACAAAAGAAAGTCATTTCTCCATCGAATTGTGACTGGCGATGAAAAGTGGATATATTTTGAGAATCCTAAGCATAAAAGATCATGGATAACTCCAGGCGAACCGACATCGACTGCAAGGCCAAATCGCTATGGAAGACAATGCTCTGTGTTTGGTGGGATCAGAAAGGTGTGATCTATTATGAGCTGCTGAAACCTGGCGAAACCATTAATATTGAACACTAACAATGCCGACAACAAATGATCAATTTGAATCAAGCTTTGTGTGAAAAACGATGGGAATATCAAAAAAGGCAACATAAAGTGATTTTACTTCATGATAATGCACCATCACACATAGCAAAACTGGTCAAGGAAACGATTGAGGCATTTGGTTGGGAAATACTTTCTTCCGCATGCGGCTTACTCACCAGACTTGGCTCCGTCCGATTACCACTTATTTGCATCGATGGGACACTTGCTCAAGAGCGCTTCACTTCTTACGAAGATATACGAAAATGGCTAGATGATTGGTTTGGCTCAAAAGAGCAACAATTTTTTTTGGCGTGGCATCCATAAATTATCAAACTACCGATGGGCAATACTTCGAATAAAATATTTTTTATCATTTTCATGCAATAAACGTATATTTTCTATTAAAAAATTCCGGTTTCATATTTACATATCATTAATTTTTGTCTATAACAATAAAGTTAAACAATTTAACTAAAAAAAATGTATTCAAATTTAGTTTATTATTTATCAAGTGTATACATTAATGTTGTCTACTTTGGAATTAAACCGCAGAAATGAATTTAATTTACATTTTGACATGGAAGTTAAAAATAACAAAATGTTTGATCCGATTGGGCCATCCATGATATCCAGTATAATAAATAGATACATGTCACAGAAAATCATTTTTTCGAATTGCTGTAATCGTAATAATTATAAGTTCTCAAAAAGGGTTTCGCATGTCAAAATAAAAAATCCAAAAAGTTACAAGTTTCTTTGAACTTAAGCACTATTCATTTTCCCCGCTTTTTTTCGTTTCGATCGTGACGACGACGACAATGAACAACGATGGAGCGGATAAAATAATGATCGAGACGAGGCCGTCGGTTAAGCATACAAACGACACTGATAAATCGACTACGCTGATCGCGGGTCGTAGAAAAAAATTCGATATCACATACGAGCATGGTAATAAAAAACACAATCTAAATTCGGACGTGGCGCGAAGGGAAGGCGGCACGACGAGGAAAGTGGCGCGAGCGGTACGATGTGAGCGCCCTTATACCTAACTTCTCTCCGCGATGCTATCTCTCCCGTTACGTAGGAGCGTAGAATAATTACGAAGAAATATTGGCCCGTAACTCAGTCCACTATCCATAATATCTGCAACGTTTATGGCGCCAGAGAGATAAACCATCCTCCCATCTCCCGCTATCTGGTGGCGCGTGCGCCACCGCTGCGACCGCACCACCACCGTTTCGATTCGCTTCTCGGTTGGATTTCGAGATGCACGTGCGGATGGTGAGTACTTGTGCACGCTGAGTACTTACAGCACATGCACTTACGTGACGGCTGGCGCGC
Organism: Atta cephalotes; assembly: GCF_000143395.1. Lineage (NCBI taxonomy): Eukaryota > Metazoa > Arthropoda > Insecta > Hymenoptera > Formicidae > Atta > Atta cephalotes. Next base: position 769,247 of record NW_012130133.1, read on the forward strand.
ACGAGTACCGCGATCGGATTGATCAGCGATTAATCGAAGCACGAGCATTTGATTTCATTTTGCCTGAAGACAAGTTAAAGTAAAACGTTTAGCACGATTTAAACTTGTAAAATTAAAACTTCACAAATTTTAATTTGTTTAATTAGACATGAAATTACCGTTAACTTCCAATGAATTGAGCTGTTGACAGCATAATTAAATTTATTTACTAATATCGAAGTATCGCAATGTGTCTACATATAAAGTAAAATTATATAATATATTTTTTATATTTTATATCTGATATTTTTATGCAAATATTATAACAATATTATAACATGAGCGATATATTATAACATTAATTTTTTTCTTAATAATCAATATAACAAATAATCTAACAAATAATAATATAACATATAAAAATGAGAATTTTCAATTTATTTTCAATAAGAAACAGTAGGAAATAAGATTTTAAAGATTTGTTAAATTTATGTAATTTAAACAAAAAAATCCCATCTTTTATATCGACTTTATTTTGCCAATTTTCATTTATTAATTTTATTACATTGATAAAACATTAATATATTCCATGACAGTTGTATCATGGATATAAATTACAAACGCTGTGGAAAAAGTAAGCATAAAATAAAACATCGGACATATATGTTTACATCGCCATATTATTCAAACTCTAGTAAATATTCGTTACAAACAGTTTCAGCTAAACAGTTTCATGGCTAATGGAAATCTGTGCTTATAATGAGCATTTTATTTTCATATAATCGTGATCCACGCCAATTAAAAGGCATCAGAGCGGAAATCTTTTTTTGCGTGACATACGTATCATGAGATACATGTATCGCATCCTGCCTCTTGTGAAGGGAAATATATATATATATATATATATATATACACAAAATATGAAATGTATATTTATATACAAAATATTTATATTTATATTTATACATATATAATATAAAATGTAAGTTTCCTTCATACCTCGGTATATAATCTCTTAAATATATAATCTTAACATATATAATCTCTTTCACAGTCAATTTCTTTAATTACTCTAGTTCACATACTAATGGAAATCTGTTATCATTTTATAGATATGTAATTTACTATTGAAAATCGCATTTGAGAAGAATACATTTCGAACAATTCTCCTTTTATAATAATTCCATGCAAATCCAATGACATTCGTGATGATAAAACGTTAAACTTGTGCTAACTTCCTTTACTCTTCGCGCAAATTAATTCTTTTTAAACTGAAAGTTAACTTTAAAGTACGACAAAAGAAGATATAGAAAAGATTTTCGTATTGTTATATAACTAAATAAAGAATAAGTTATAGACAATATTATAAATAATATCGAGGAAATATCATATTTCTATAAATATATTATTTCAATATCTATATAAAAAAAAAAACTAATTATTAAAATTAAATTTCAAGATACATATATATATATATATGTGTG
>NW_012130133.1:770729-791851 GCF_000143395.1 Atta cephalotes
GAGAGAGAGAGAGAGAGAGAGAAATATTTCAAGGATACTGATTAATTGTACTAGCGGGTATATCGAGACTCGTCTGTTGGCCTGCAAAATTGCAAACAAGCTACGCCGAATTGATTGAATGCACCAAAGTGAGTCGAGTGTTTCGAGAAAAAGCCTAGCGACTGCATATAACGACAACTTGTTATGTGTTTATATCGCGATCAGGTTTTAATTTCGGCATCTTAATTACGGATAATCGTGATGAGAAAAGAAACAAAGAAACAATTCAAGATCCACGATCGAGCGACTAATGTACTCAGAGACCCATCTACTTTATCCGGAGTAATTAGTGCGCGCGGTTAAGAATAAGTCGGCGCGTTCGAGCCCGCTAAAAATTGCCAGTTATGAAAATTGCAGGGAGGAAGCGGCGCTATCTTTATCAAGAAGTTCCGCCGAGTTGTTCTCGCCCAAGTTACAGTATGAATTTTATACGCTTCTTGAATTTTCAGGGTCTAATAAATGTGATTAAGGCATCCTAAAGATCTCGACGAGCTACTACTCGCTCGATCCAATAATTACTGTGTAAGAACAAGTAGAAACAAAATTAATTATGAAATTATTATGGAGTTATAAAGCAAAGAGGAGACATGGTGTACTTTAATTTTCCAAACTCAAAATTATACAACCTACAAACGCTTCATAAGCTTCATAACATGTAACCCGCATCTTTAAAATAAAAGAGATATCTCTCCTCCTCTTGTATTTTTATTTATCGCACGATCATGGTTTTATTAAAACAGTAAATTACAGTAGAAAATTATATCCATTAAAAACATTTCAATCAGCAATAAATTTAATTGTTTATTTTTTCATAAAATACTTTTAATAATTTAGATAATATTGCAACTAAATTTTTTAAATATATATTAAATTTATATCTCATTAGTGTGCAATAATTCATAATGTAACAGAATTGTATTTTATTCGATTGCTCTCGATAAAATAGATAAGCGATTGCAGTTTGACTGACACATCGATCGTTTCGCTAATCGAATCCAACAAAATATCTAATATTAACATATTAGTATTCCATATCTCGTCGTTGATATGATGTACTTTTGAAGACTGAAACATTGTTCTGCCATCGCGTTATCCACGTACTGACATGATGAATATTCATAGATCGCGCCGCATCCATTTGTCACTTCTTTTAAAGAGTTTTCCCGGCATACCACTTTCGTAATGTAATGTTTCTCGAATGCATTTACTCTGTGATGAAAGAAAGAGGACACGCTGCCAGAAAATTCAATTGTATCTTTTTAGTCTGTCAATTCGATATTCATAAAATACTTTCATAAACATCAGATAATTTAAAAATTATGATTTAAAAATTAAATTGTGTTCAAACACAATTTTTCCAAAAAAGTAAAATATGACATCCGACATGCAGCTGCATTGTTATATAATATTTCAACATGAAAAAAATAGAAAGTTATCAATATTAATAAATTCGCTGTGCTATTATAACAAATATATTTATAATCACTAATTTTATTCAGCTATCTTACTGTTAATTTAATATAGGGAAATAGTAGTTCAGCTATATAGATTTGCTGAATCAATAAAATTTTTAATTGTTTTAACAAATCTTTTTTTTCGCATTTCTTGTCTATTATTACCTTTTCATAATTATAATTTTTCTATAATTATAACTAAATAAATTTATATTAAAAATTACAATATCTCTATTAAGTCGTACGCGTCGTAGCGGTTGAGCCTTAGAGAAACGTAGAAAAGTGACTTTTCCCATTTCTCAGTGTCAGCATAGCATCTCTATCTGCTGGCAGCCTCGAAGACGAAAAGCAAAAAATGGTTACGACGACGACGACGAGGCTGTCCCAAGAGCTTCACGAACGCGGCTCGCTGGCTCACGTCCGTACGCACGTGTGCGTATGTATGTAATTTTCTTGTTTCTGCAGCCATGGCCATGAGGAAAGTGCAGCGGTACGCGAACAACGATATTATCAAATTGGTTCCGCGAGTTTTCCGTGAGACACCTCCGCAAAGTCGCCGGTCGAGACAGCGAAGTAAGAAACTGACCCACATCAGAGCGGCTAAAGTAAAAGCCGGTAACGATCTTAACTATCTTGCCGAACTATCGCCTCTAATTACTAAACGAACAAGGTGCAGTCCCGTTGCTCTTTTGAGCGATCGCGAAACTTTAGCTTTCTTTGCGCCACGCGAGTGTTGTAAATTTTCGCTGTTGGATAATTTTAATATGGCCTCTGGAAAATATAAATTATGTTGCAATTACTTGTAATTATCTACTGAACGTTTAAAAAATTACAGTTAAAAAGATTAATTCTATTTTACATGTATACTACACAAAATGTTCAGATAACGCAATATCTCCAGATATTTCTCGCGTAAGTCAAGGAATATTCCTTGAAATATGCTTCACTTTGAGAAAGGCCAAATTGAAGCATTATGCGAGGTTATGTTGGATCCGCGAATGTCTTGTCAAAATAGTATAAAGCGACGGGAAGTTAGAGGCATAGCCTAGCAAAAGGGCGATCTATCGCAACTACTGGACATCGCGTGCTTCTCGCTGCTCGTGTTAATATCGCTTTAATCTTACTGCGGGAGTAGTATCACGCAAAGTCACGAAGCCGAATCAAATGAATTCTTTAGAAGTTCATTTCATAAGTTATTACAACTCGGGAAGTTAGGAGCGCGATGAGTCGACGCAAACTTTTAAAAACTTCGCGTGCACTCACCGAATTTCTTTACGAATTTCTTTGTGCTTCAATTAATCTAGAAACACGCCGTTGCGATATATACACTAAAAAAAAAAAAGATTAGTCGCTGCAACAATTTAGATAGTAAAATATGGTATAATATTTTTATATGGCTGCAGCAATCAGTTTTTTGGTTGTAGCAGCAAATTTTTAATTGCATTAGCCTATCGAAATATACTGACATTGCGGATAAGTTAATACAACTAAAAATTTGCTGCTACAACCAAAAACTGGTTAGTTGCTGCAACCACCAATCTTTTATAAAAATGCTATGCCATATTTTATTATTTAAATTGATGCAGCAACCAATCTTTTCTTTCAGTGTATATATTAGGTGTAATAAAAAGAAATCCATTATTTTTCCATTCAATTTCATGCAAAAATAATGGATTTCTTTTTACTACATCTAATATAACTTAGTACCGATATCGTATATAAGAAATTATAAAGAAATATATTAAGTGTCTCAAAAAGATAAATATTTTAAACACAAACTCTAGAGAATATATATATTTCTGAAACATCAGCATTTTTCAATTTAAGAAAGCAGCTAAGTTCATGCAAAATTGTTAGGTTTATGTTAAATTTTGTGTAAAAGTCGATCGGGTCGTAATAAAGATCGTAATAGTAAATTATAAAAGACATTTAATCGCTATCTTTGTGCTAGTAAATGTAAAAAAAGATTTCTTACACAAGATTTTGGAATATTTTTTTGTTTATTGAGAATAAAATGTTATAAAGGGATTATTAAAATCGTATTGCATATAAAAGTATCTTTATATTGCGAAAACAAATAAACTCTAGCAGGCGTGTAAAATGTGTAAGTAAATAATTCCAGTACGATATCAACTTGCTGCGTCGCGCACATTGCTGCAGCAAGATTAAAATGCTATTTATCGCACGCGCGCAGCGATACAAACAAAATTACAAATGCGAGTAAAGTGCAAATAAATAATTTTCTATGTGAGCCTCCTCTTTTTGACACATATTCGTGCTTTTTCAGCGTGGCACAACCTCGCACAATATATCGCGCGGATATATTCTACGTTATTATTCGATGTAAAACGAGGAAGTATTTCTTGAAATAACTTGATATCCAGAAAGATTGGATCAAGTGGTTTCGGTTAAGCTCGTTCCTTTGTAAAAATCGCTCAAGCGAATCCTTTCGGGACGAGTATACGAGCCTTATTCTCTGCTTATTCTAATATGCAGTCCTATAGCACGACAAGAAGATTCTCGGAGATAAAAATCCATGAGCACTATAAAGAGTTCGCAGAAAATCATACAATTTAAAAAAAAAAGAAAATTAAATTAAAACTTTTCAATAATATTATATGCGTGTAGTGTGTAACAAATCTATATCAAACATTCAAATTTCATTTTATAAACGATATCATTCCCTTATTTCAAAAATACAACTACAAAAATATGATTTTCAAATTATTATCATGAACGAGTTATATGTATACAGATTACTCTATCGATCATCAAAAGCTAATTCAACTTCATAGTCCATCCGCCAAAAATTAATACACTTGAGTTGGAAAATAAAAATGATAAAAATAACATTTGCTCATATTTCTAAAAGTATAAAATCTTTTTGCCGATTTTATTTGATTAATCAATAATTTGCTGTAAATTGAAGACTAGTCCTGTTTTTTGAAAAACATAATTCTTGAATTTACTTTTAAAATATATAGATAAGGGAACGGTATATACAGAATAACATATCTCTATGCAAATAAATTTATAATAAAAAATAAAAACTAATTTATATGATGATCAAACTGTTAATTATCACGACAATATTAATTTGTTGAATTTACTAAATGAACTAATAATTTAATGGTACAAAATTGTTTTGTTTATAGATATCTTTTGTAGTTAGAAATACAACATTTTGTTACCGGAACAAAACGATTACATAAGAATAATATATATATCTCACTTTCTATAATTTCACAGAGTGAAATTATGTTTGGCGTTTTTAAATTTCCTGAGCTTAGCAAAGATATATATATATATATATATAGATTTAGAACAACTAAGATTACTAATCGTTCTGAAAAAATAGTTATCATGATTGATTATGGTGTGGGGAAAACTAAGAAATTCACGAGATTAGTCTCTAATTGTCCTGGCTTTATACAGGTAAACGTCGAATTTCTCGTACGAGAAGACGCCATCTTTGATAGCTTCGCAAAACACTTCTTGCTCTAATATAGTGGATTATTTTGTTGAAATTGAACTAAAAGAATTATTTTATAATGGCAACCAAATTTCACATTGTTATTTACAAAACATAACTAAATAAATTTGTATTGTTAAATAAAACAATTTTGTTTATCTAACAAAAAAATATTATATTTTATTAACAAAATATCCAATAATAATCGGCCATTTGTGAATAATTATCTTTTTTTTGTTATCATTACTATCTTTTTTCTCAATAACTAAAAAAATGTCGCTATATTGTAGAGAATTATCCATTAATTGGATTTTTGTAAAAGTAAACATGTTTGTGAAAATAAACGGGAATTCTAACAATCGTATGCGCCTCTCGAGAAAAATCCTGTCGATGCCGATGTAAACGATCAACAATCAAAAGCGAGAAACGGAATCGAGTTCTCGGTCGATGTACGCTCGCGTGCAGCTGCAGATTGGGTATCTCGTACTGACAGAATAGAATAGAATAGAATATGGAAGGCGTCTAACGCGCGGCGGGCCGTGTACGCGGATATCCATCGCAGCATGCATGTAAAGCGCATAAAAGCCGATCAGAGTGAAACGGTACGAGGCTCGTATCCGTCGCGTTATACATGTTCGTTTAATGCCTCACGACGCGTATCGAATCCGGAAAGAGTCCGCGTGATTGCGAACGAAAATGTAGCTCAATAGACCTCATTCTATACTCACTTACCAAATTGATAGAATCGAGACGAGAATTGAATATCTTCCTTCCGAGTGTATTTATTATTTTTATTACTATTTTTTATATATTGTTAATAGACAAAACGACATTACAATTCATGCGTACCTAATCTTCAATTTTGTTCGTACTCTGAGAGAAAAGTTTTCAATATTTGTGACTATTTATAAGTACATTAGTACATTACATGCTATAATATAATGCCGTAATTATGGTCATCACTGCTGTAATGTTAGTATAGCTCTAATAACTGTTTGTATAGCTCTATCAACAAATATATGTAGTTGAAACCGAAAATGATACAAATTATAGTAACTATTACTACAATTTTACTATAATTTATAGCAATTGCAATCATTATATAGTAATAATAACTGAAATTTCTGATCATTTCCGGTGCATGTGAATTTATACATATTTAGTTATTATTACTAATATTGTAGCAGTAATAACCATAATTGTACTATATAATTATAATCACAAAAATATTCTCTCATAAAGAAACGAGGTGAATTCATCAAAATTAATAAAACAATATCAAATAATGAAATAAATACTATCGATGTTATTATTAAATAAAGACTCATTTTCTCTCACTCTCTCCAAATTTCAATTGAATTTTCAATAAATCACAAACGCGCATATATCCCATACAAACAGATACGCAAGTTACATTGCCGCCGGGAGAATTTAATCCAGATTTCCAAGTTATCGGATTTCCAAGTCTCCAGCGGTCACTATGATCATCTAGGTAACCAGTCCGCCAGTGGCAAACGGAGAAGACGATGCGAGGATGGACGGGAGGCGGAGTGGAGGGTGAATATGACACTCTTGGATCACATATGGATAGAGAGGGAGAGCTGCGCTCCACGTGACCGAGGAGGCATGAAATTGCGTTCAGGTCGCGGCATATTAGATTATTAGGAATCCACGCGAGAGCATCCACCGACGTCGTCCTGCAGGGCCGGTATCCCTCGTGGGAGTGCACGAGGCAAATTTTGTGATAAATCAAACGGCGGCGACGGTAGAATCACGATGGTTTCGTACCCGTTGGGGATAACGGGGAATTTTCGAGTAACCGTAAAGTCACAGAGCGCGATAGCATTCTAATTGAAAGACAAATTCGAAAAAATAAGGTCTAATTTCAAATATTAGTAATAGAATACTGGAGAAATTGTATTATTTCCATGAGAGAGGAAGTAAGAGAAGAAAACTCTTCGAGTTCAAAAACAAATCTCGATTTAAGTACATTACAGAACAGTAAAAAAAATAATCTTCACAGATCCCTAAGAAATATCACTTTTTAAGAAATTTTGCTCTTCATTTCGAATATCCTATTTTAATCCTTCATTTGCAGTCATATTTCTCCGTCTATGATCTGGATCTTTTTGTCCGACTTTTGGCAAGTTTTTTCTATTATTTAAGGATTTAAAAAAATAGTCAAATATGAGGAAAAATTCGACTGTGATTGATCAATTCTTCTCAACAACTACACAATTATTTGTAACTATGCTTACGCAATTGTAGAATAGTGCTTTTCAATAAGAGATAACACAATGAACATTACATCCTTGTTATTTGTTATTATTAAACAAAGATGAAATAATCACTGTATTACATTGTGTCTTCGCTGGAAAGCACTATAATGTATCGAGTTATTTTTACGCGAACGCTCCCGTTATGTTCTGTGTTACTTATCCAGAAATCCGGCCAATTGTTGTTGCGAAAAGCCACCTAAAGCTCCAATTTTCGCCTAAAAAAACGAATCACGTTGCCATTGCCGAATTTATTAAACGACAAACAATAGAAGCTTTCAACGAGAAAAAGTTGCGAAGTTACCAGGAAACATTGCGAAGGAGACGAAAAAAACTAGAAAAAGCAATTCTCGACAAGAGGACGAGGACGAAGACAAAGACAAGCTTCTCCCTAGAGAACAAGGAACCGGCGAGGAAGAGACCTTCTTCGAAGGAGGAAATTGACTTCTGGCAGGTAAGAACGCGTGCTTGGACTACGGACGCCTGTCGCCTGTGCTCCCGTCGTCAATGGACGCCGACGCTGCGCGCACGTCGAGCCGTAAGCTCGTAAACGTACTTCGCTTCTCAGGGCCGCTCATAAAAAAGCTCACTACATACCATTATTTCCTTTTGTCCTTCTCACCCGATCGTTTCCACTTCCTGCCTCCTCCTTCTTCCTTGCTACTTGCAAGCACTTTCGACTAAATCCTGCTGGTATCTGCCTGCTTAATCTCGCTGAATCTATTCTAACCCCATCGCGAACAGAAATCGTTTTCTAGCACAAAAGGATAAGCGGTGAGAGAACGTCTGCGTCGATAGATAGATAAGTGGAATGATAAGGTGATATGGATGTGGCAATGACTTTGAAAAATAATGTAGATCACTAAGTAGGTATATATAGTTATTTAAACAGATTTTTGCAAAAAAATCTCGCGTTTCCTCCTCCTTTCAAAAATCAAATGTAATTAAAAGATTTCTATAGAATTGCATTGTAATGTTTATATCTCAAAGTATCATCTATTTTATCCGATTGAGCTCAGAATTAATAAAAAAGAATAAATTGAGAACGTCATTAAAATTTCAAAATAACAATTGTAATATTAAAAACACATGTAAATGTAAGAAAAAACAAAAAATAAAATGCAACATATTTTATATTCGTGATACGTATATGAGCATTTGTAATAGAAATAGTATTTTAATCCAATTTGTAGGTTACGATAAGTACTTAAATGAAACATATGATCGAGTATACTTCTTCAAAAAAAAACTTATATTCAACTTAATAAACATTTTAATCCTTAAAATTGAATCCAAATCAGAGAACTGTCGATTTCGTTGATTAAACGATAAAATTTTTAATTCTCGATTTAACAAAAAATTATAAAAAAGTGAAAATAAATATAATGCTATCGAGAATAAATATCGAGAAAAAAATTAATAAAATTCTTTATAATTTTATTTTACTACTTTTACAAAAAGATAGTCAACATTACTGATTCAGTGAGCTTACACATAAACTTCAAGCTGTTAAACTGGTAGTAAGTCCTATAAGATATTTGTTATAATTCTATCTTATATATTATTAATATTATTATTGTTAATCGCGCAACTTACTGCTAATTGATTAATAAACGTCAAACCAACAATACTGCAACTCCAGATATACGGATGCTACATGTATCGATATAGTTTAACCATTAACTTATGAGTATTCGCTGGAACATTTAACATGATTATGGCACTCTGGAAGAAATTGAGCAGAAGTGATTAAATATTGTTGGGCCACCATCAACTTCCGCTACCCAACAAAATCCGTGATGGCATTCGGATGAATCCCAATCCGCAAAGTTGAAAAGGCACAAACTCCAAATAACAGCTTTCCTGACTAGTATCAGACTATCAAATCCCTCATCCCACGGTAACGGAGAGGTGAGGAATTCGAAATAACAGTCTGCGATATATCCTTATAACTAAGTCATGACGAATATAAACGCTATCAAGAATCGATACACTCGAATCCTTAATTTCATTTTCCGGAAATTGGTGCTGATAAACTTAATAATGTATTCTTATCATCAAGAAACAACGCAAAATAAACATTGAAAAATTCTTAAGAAAGAAAAAAGCCTAAATATACATATAAATTTGAATACAATATATATATAATATATAACTGCTTGTAATTATTACTTTCTAAAGTATATACAGTGTAACACGATAGCCGCCAAGCGGCCGATAACTTAATTAAAATGTTTAGATTGTGTACTTACGGATCTTATATCTACTTATTCTTAACCATATTTTGTTTGCATCACAGGAAACCATTTGAGGTTTAGAGTCAATTACTTGTATTTTTATGGGACAATCTAATTGTAAATTATGCTTGTAGATGAACAATAGCGTGTTCGCAAGAATAGAAAGAAGAATCGAACCATCTGAGTGCGGCATAAGCGGGAAGCGAAAGAGGCAGGAAATCTTGGAAATGATTAGATAAAAAATATTCAAGATATTGGAGATAGTTTTACAAAATTTTTTTTTCGACATTTGTAAAATTATAAAATACATATAAAAATTTTTTTTAGGATTTTTCCTGTACTTTCAATTAAAACGTTAATTTCAATGAAAGGACCCCGCATCAATTTTATGGAAATTGGCTTTCTGTTGAAATGACTAAATTTTGGATATATAGTTCACATTATTCTGTTACTATAGGATCAATCTTTTTCTATGCCTAATTTTTGCATTACAAGTCCCGTAACGTTCAGATTCAAACAATTCTTTAAACATTCAGTTTTCGAATATTATTGATCATTATTGATGTCAATAACAGATAATACACGTATATATGTGAATGTTTATATAAGTATATGTGTAGGTATATCGAGTATGCCATTTTAACACACAATTAATAATTTCGAAATATGCCTCAAATAGTACATTTTAAAGAAAAATGTTTTAAATGAAGTAGAATAGTTTCGAGAATAACGTATTTTGATTATGTTGTTTTTTTCCAGGTGAAGGCATCAAAAAGATATTAAGGTAACTTTCACTTTGTTAAATAGAATAATATGATTTTTAACAATATATAGTTTCTGTAATTATTCTATATATTAAAGTAGAAGTATTGAAAAATTAATAGCTTTCAAGTAATTTGTACTTTATTTTGACTCATCTTGAAATATTAAATATCTCGTAAATTTTTAATTTTTTTATGTCGTACTTTAATACTTTTATGCGCAGAATATTGAAAGGAATCAATTGTAAAGAATACAACAATTTTATTAATTCAGGAGAAGACATTTTTAAAATGTTTTTTCATTAATCAAGTCAATGAAAAACAATAAAATATAATATTTAATTGGTGAACATTTGTGTTAAAAATCAACAACAAACGAAGAGAACTGCGAAGAGAAAAAGCGAAGAGATATAACTTGTTAGACTTTATGTGCCGATTAACGAGACAGAAAAAAATAAATATTGAGAAAAATACCAATATTTTACGAGTTTGAGTGCAATTGAACTTTTTATCGACGCATTTATATGAGCGAGTATAACGCGACAAATTAGAAAATCGAACGAAACGAAAGCTTGAGCTCTGAATAGCAGAAAATAAATAATAAAAAGTGAATAGGTTACACTTCTCTGCTCGACTGTTTTATTCTATTATTTGCTTCACATGAACTTCATTGCAAATAAATGTCAATTATCACAAACTGCAAATGACGGATTGAATTTCGCGGCAGAAATAATGAAACAATGTCCACAGAATATCGAGATGTATTGTTAGATGATATTTTATCGATCAACAGCAGTTGAATGAAAAAAAGTTGTCAAAGTTGAGCTTCAGCCTCATTCCTTCTCCGTTGATGTCGTCATGTTCATGTCTTATGTAAACGTGGTTTACTTTATTCTGAAGAATATCCCGTAGTCGATCGAATCTTCGATACGTGATCCGAAAGTAAAACGAAGCGAACGGAAGATATTCGCTAGTAGATATTGACGATAAAAGCGCGAGTAAATAATCTCGATACTATTCAAAAAACAGATATATCCAATTTTTACGCGGTTAAGGTATTGAGTTTTTCATCGAGCTATTTACTGTGAGTTCGCGAGAAAGTAAATTGAAGGTAAATAAATAGATAGCCAACATTTGTTGGTGAGCAAGTATTTTGCGTCGAACATTGAGAGCGGGTACCGAGCGTTAAACGAGAATTAATTAGCGCTCGCTCGGCCCGATACTTCACTCGTAGCGCTAAACTCGTAGCCCGGTGAGCCAAACAACTGCCTGGCAACTTTTCGAAACTATCTTGCCGTTGCGAAGATCAAAGGACCAGGCGCACGTCCGAGGAATTCAAGGATCAGTAATACGCGCGCGTATCAGTGGAGACCAACTCAATGTATTGTGTCCATAATAATGGGTGTATCGCTGTCTCCATTATTTGATATCAAAATTTTGAAGACTGAAATTTTGTCATCGAGTACGGTATTTTTATTGTCGATATGTTGCATCGACCGATACGAATTTGACGGTCGATACGGATTATTAATGAATTAGGAGGATTTCATTAATGAGAACAATGAAAAATTAATCACAAAGAAGATTAAAGTCCATAATTGAGCACACTGCCGAAATGTCAGTAATTATCGAATATAATGCGTGTAGATATTTCATTCATTTAAAGACTCGAAATACTGTACAATGTAAGTTGCATTAAAATTTATTAGTTTCTTTAATATATTTTAATCCTATATTCCTTTAATTTATTTTTTATTTAATTAATCAAATAGAAAATAAATTAAACAAAATAAATTAGATAAATTTTCATTTTCAAATTTTATTTCTTAGCAGTCTTTGCTACATAAAATCAAAGGATTGATGCGTACTTCAAAACGAATAGTTGCTATATGAAAGACACGAATACGATCCGACTAGCGATGCATCGCGAAGAGCTCATCTGCTCTTGTAGAAAATAAGCTAAAACAAAGGATGGGCATAGAGAGATCGTTGAAATTTTCCATGTTTTTCGTTGCTTCCGAGTGGTTCGGCTTTTGTCGATAAATAGCAAAGGTAGAGCGGATCAAAGAGTGCCCACTGTCGATCTTCTCTGTCTCTCCGCTTCTTTGCCAATCTCTCGTTCCTTTTATTCAATCTTCAGTATCCTCTTATCATCTTTATCCTCTCTACCCCTATCTCCGCTCTCTCATCATTTCGTTCAAATATCGCGATATTCAAATACTGCCTGGACATAGGACGCAGTCGAGTGTGGAAGGTCGTCTCCTGTAAGGATAACGAAATCCCAAAGAAAAGCCTTTGAGCAATAGTTTCATTCATCCAATCATCTTTCGCTGTTACGTATAAAAATCTATCGTACATGAAGAAAGATAGAAAAAAAAGGGAACGAAAAATGTCAGTGGAGATTGTAGACGAACGAATTGTGCTAGAAAAATTCCACGATCCGCACTCGATTATGCACTCATCCATAGACGCGAATGGATTTCCCACAAGAGTATTTCAATCTTATGAAGACTATTTCAAAGTTTTAATTTTTTTGTGAAACTAAAGAAAGATAAGTCAAGAAGCGCTGATATTAAACATATTTACGAAGATTTAGAAATTATTTATTTTTATCTTTTACCATTACAACAATATTATTTGACAATCGTAGTGACAGAATCATTAAAATCATTTAATTGCAAAGAATAATCTTTCATATCTTTGTTATATTAAAAGTCAACTATTACTTGCGATGCTTGTTTTCTTGTTTGATTATTCGCATTTTAATAAATTACTAGAAATTATGAGTTCTGTTTGGTATAGTTTTAATAATTTACTAGAACGAAAAAAATCCAGCAAAGAAACATTCATCGAATGCCCTTGGCTTAATAGAATAAAGGTAACTTCCATTTTTCAAAGTATCGGATAAGAATATACAACCTGTATATATGTCAAACAAAGTCTAAAGGGATCATCGCGTCATTTTGTTGTTACGTATATCTCATATTGTCATTATTCTTATTGGGTGAGATTATTTCTTAAAAAAAGAGAGATATTATGTTTCATCAGAAACGACAGCATGATAATCAGTGGCAAAGAAGAAAAAAAAACCGATTGTGTGCTCATCATAATATTCGCATCGTCCAAATTCAGAGAAACTTACATAACTGGAGCGGTTAGATAAATACGAGGATAAACATAAACTCAATGTACGATGATGTACGGCTGTAAGGCAAACCACTCATGCATTAAATATACCTACGTTCCATCTCTTATACCCATCTTCCTAAACCTCGCACATCACCTTCAACCACCGCGACGTCGGCGTGCACGACCTAATTATTCGTGCATGTTTATATACATACCACGAATATTACTCCGTTCTTGTCGAGTGTCTCCTTCTCCCTAATTTAGCAATTTCAAATTCGAAAGCTATCTTGTTCCAGTTTTTAATTGAAAAATATAGATTCAAGTTTACCTTTCTACAAAAAAAAAAATGAAAAGCTACAGAATATCTGCGAATAGCTATTATAATATTAAATACAATATTTATAATTTATATTTGATCACAATAAAAATATCTAGAACGCGCAAAAAATAAATATCAATTTTATTAAAAGTGAATATCGATTTCATATCTTGTTGACGTTTCATGTTCTACAAACGTTATAATAAACAGATAGAAATCGGTATTTAATTTCAGTCAATTTCATGTTTCACAGTTACATGTTTTATCTTATTATTTAAAAATTAGATAATTTAAGATTATCGATCAATTAAATCTGAAAATAGTTGCAATTTCTTTTTAGTAAACAGTGTAAATAAAATGTATGTTAAATACATTTTATTTACATTGTTTACTAAAAAGAATTTTGTAATTTTTTAAAAACTAGATTTTTTAATATTTTTTAGATAATGCTTACAAAACACAATAAAGCGATCGAGTTTTAACGTCGAGCAATTGAGAAGTAGATCAGTTTATGTTTATGAGAGTGTAGAAAATATAAACAAGGTTAATAACCGACAATTTCCTATCTAAGAATCGTTTCTTCTCTCTCTCTCTCTCTCTCTCTTACTCTTTCGTCGCTCATCAGGACAAGAATCTTAATAATCCTCGACGAGAAGTTTAACCCCGTAAAATTTAATAACATTTGATGCGCAACGCTCATAAATTTTACAATGTCATATAAAATATACCTCACTAAACCAAGGAAAAATATGTCATCGAGTCCAAAATTGATGCTTTGTTACACAAAAAGCGTACTCGTAATATTTAAACATTTCCGAAGACAAGTTTATTCGCGATAATCTCGTCAAATATAAAAGAAAATATCTTATTTTTAATATTACTGAACTCGAATTTAACCTTAATGTAAGTAAAATTTTATTTTTTTAGTTACATAAAATATTTTACAAGGAAAGTCTGAAGATCAATGCTTTTATCTATTTTGATATAATAAATTTTAATGTAATTAATTTTCTTTTTCGGAGAAATTGGATCTATTATTTATTATTAAAATGTTTTTCCACAGTGCTGAGAATTAAAATTGTTAAAATTAAACGTATTTTATCATTAAAAAATTAATTAATTTTCAGAAATATTTTGCGAATTAAACATGTCATGTAAAAGAGCATGTTAGCATGTTAGCATATGTAAAAAATGTTCATGCATATACGCTTAAAAATATCGGAATCAACACTTATCGAATATATGAAATAGATATTGAAGAAGAGAATTACATCGAGTGGACAATAGTTCATTTTGAACCATAACTATTATACTAGGTTAAGTCTCTATGAGCTTTTATCGTTTTTATCGGAAATCTTTTACTTGCGTACGCTGTAATTTCTTTTTTTAAGCGTATAGTAAAAAGAAACTTTATTTCTCAATTTTACTCAATAAATTGGGATACCTTATTATAATCTAATAGTTTATTAGAAGAATAAAATTAAATTAAAAATAAAAATTAAATTAATTGATAGAATTTAATAAAAACTTCAATAAATTTCAAATATTTTTAATAAGGAAAATAATTAAATCTATAACTTTAAGTCTACTTTTGTAAAGTTACATTTATATTTCGTTAACGAGTCGAAATATAGCTATTATTTAATTTTGTTTAGAAATGTAAAATGTAAGAAATGTATAAATTTTGCGTAATAACAAATTTAAGGAGGAGCAGCATATCGATCATAGATTTTTCTTTTATGTTATATAAATGTAAGAAAATATAATATAATATCCTAAGTATATTTAAATGACACGCAGTAAAATTAAACCAATGCTTTGAAATTTCTAAAATTACCGGCATGACACCGGCGAGATACATGGCGCGAGAGGGCACGACGCAGACCGAGAGAATATTTCGTCGTTGAGGAACAATAGCTCGTTTGGGGTCGCGAAACTATGCAACGTATGACATATCGCCCAATATCCTTGGTACATGGCAGCGGAGAGCTGCCGTATGGTTCCTGCTTGCCTTCGAGACCCGCAACTCTCGGTCGGCAGCCGTCGTCCCTTTCCCACGGAATCCTGAAGGGTATGTGTGTAAGTGGCTGCGAGCGCGAAATTACACGTGAGATGACTAATTAATCTGATAAATCTGGATATACGTGTTTGGATTCTAATCGCGCCATGTACCGCCATGTAATATTCACATTTTTAATCGTTTTACTTATTTTGGCGAATTCAATCATGTGCACGCCTCTTCATTCGTAATGCGCGAGAATATGATTTCGAAGTTCCTGGTGCGAATCACACAGTTCATGAACACATATTGTAATTTACATTTTTGTAATTTATAATATCATTAATAATAATTATAAATGAAAAAAATATGAGAAAAAAATCATGTTTAGTATAAGCATTATAAACGCTCAAGATTCAAAAGACTAAAGCGTGATGCTGCAGATATTGCAATTCACACGTAGTTAATTGCATATCCATATACGCGACAATTACAAACGGATAGTGCCAGCCATGTCAGTAGTAACTACTAGTGTTGTGTCAGTCAGATTTGATCGCGCAATGTAACCTCTTTGTGGTGAACGGCATCACTGATCCAACAGTGGTGAGAACATATAGACCAAATGTTACTAACGATGAATGATAGGTGCAGGTGACTAGACAAACGTCTGTCTTAAAATTTTAATATCTAACATTAAATTATAATGACTTTACGTAACCAAAATATTATATATAGAAATAAATATATTAATATGTAATTATTTTTTAAGCATATAAAAGAGAAAAAAGACAAAACTATAATTATAAGAAAAATATTTTGCTTTCATAAAAATTTTCCTCCTTGTGCTGATTTTTCTCTATCTTTAATCTGTAAGGACAGGCGTCTATTTTTAAAATCTTATAGCTTTTCTTTGAATAAAATTTATTATACAAAATTCATTATTTCATTATTTTTTTGTCTTAAAATATGACATTGTTTCACATCATAATAGCTTCCCATCCTATAAAGATTAAGGTGTTTGAAAGTACGTGACTTTAAAGTACGAAAGAAAATATCTTATATAATTCTATAATACTTTCCTGAATATAGTACGTAATGAAATAACATGTAATCAAATGTCAAGTAAGTAAGGTAGTGACAATTATACATTTCTTTATGAGAATTGTCCAGTAAGAGGGAACTTGCGGTAGTCACTCATAATTCGGGTTCACTCGTGGCACGTAGAAATTTGCATGATTCGCGATAACGAGGTGCCGAGGAAGGCTTGTTTGAGAGAACGTTAGAAGGGAATTTTAGAGAGCCGTAATCACCACTGGCTTTGCTAGTATAGCCCAGAATCGAATCATGGATTATTCACTCGTGCTAAGTTATAATCCAATTTCATTATTATCTCTTACTAAATATTCTATTTGGCCAAATAGTTCCTTTGTATGGATATATGTCCACTGTACAAATGTAATGCAAGATTTATTATCACGTGTTAAGGGCATCTTTTAATTAATATTATAGTATGATATATTAACATATAAATGAAACATAGTTGTGGTAAACTTTAGAACAATTGCGAATGCAAATATATACAAATTGTCTATTTTTGTTTTTAGAGAATTTTTTATTTCGTTTATTTTGTCATTGTATTTAAATTAAGAGTATATTAAGTATATACTCTTAATTTATTATAAGTAATAGTATAAAAAAAGAAGTGATGTAAAACAAATAGTAAGAGTAGAGCGATCTTACATACAGCGTTAGGTGAGTCAATAATTATTAGCGTAAATTGTAAAACGATTTTCTCAGCAGACTAAAGACTGAATTCATTTGCAAGATTAATGGAAGACAGTACTGTCCTAGCCTACGGTATTGTATTATTTCACCTACATATACTATAAAGAGACGATGAATGCACGCAAATAACTTAGCGATAGTCGTGACTCACAGCTGACAGCGTACGTCAGTAGTAGAAACTTATACATAGTCAGCCGATCGGTGTTTCGGATAAGTCATATTAAGTAATAAAGAAGAAAGAACTAGTTATGATGCTATACAGGAGAATATTTTTCAAAGAAAATTTTACTTCAATCAATCAACCTATATTTTCTTTTCTCTTTTTTACTTTGAACAAAAATTATTTTCCACTTGAATTCAATAAAAAAGATTTCCTACATAACGGAAAAATGTAACGGAGAATTGCAAAAATTCAAGAAATTCAAGGAAACTATAATATTATCGTATAATAAAATTGATAAGAATGTAATAGATATTAACAATATGTATATAAATATCTAACTGCTGGAATTCTTAAATTGTCGTTTCTGAATGTCGCGTTTCATCGGGTGAATAAATTTTTTTTTCTTTTGATTACAATTGAAAAGGTTTGTTTTATTTAAACCATTATCACTCGACAAATTGCACTGGGTAAGACTACAAGAGGAACAGCACGTTGACGAGTTTGAGAAGCGACACGGAGTATTGGCGGTGAGCGTGTCAGATTTCGTCGTGTATCAGCGAAACCGGACCGTCGCGCCGAAAGCGGGACAAAGGACAAGAGTCAGAGAGAAAGGATTAGATAGAGAAGGAGAGATAGAGAACCGATCGGGAGTATGTCCGAGCACTCGATGTTCACCCGGACCTTCGACGATGACCTGACAGCATGCAGCAGTGGATGCTTCTCAATGGACGGACGTTCGAGAAAAGCCACTAGATGAGGGCATGAGAGGGGAAAGAGCAAGCAAGGAGAGGAAAGGGAGGTTCTGGACTTCGGAAGCGGACCGACAGAGCCCGCTATGAGACTGGTTATACACTACGAGCGTCCCGTTGCTCGTTAGCGCCGGTAATTGTCACTTGTTAGGTGCCACGTCCTTCCTCTCCACGTCTCCCTCTTCTCTATAAGTCCTCATTCTAGCTCTCTCTCTCTCTGTCTCTCTCTCGCTCGCTCGCTCCTGGTCCGCTCCTGGTCCACCCTTTTCTCCTCTGGATGGACCCGGTGACTCTCGAAAAGCACGAGCGAAAGCTTTTCGAAAGCGCTTCACTGTCGAAAGACCGATTCGAGACCAACAAGTTCTTCTATTTACTCGTACCACTATCGTCGCTACAACCTGCTACTTCTTCCTTATCCGTCTCCACACATATACAGTCTCGCTTGTTGCTGCAACAACCGCGCGAAAAATTGCGCGGCCGAGAAAAATGGACGCCACTCGAGGCAACCTTTGTTCGTTCGAGGACATCGATCGATTAACGTGGAGCACCTTGTTGTCGAAGTGTTTGATTTGTCGAAGGAATGTTAACTCATTCGAGAAGTGCGTGGAAGATGAGGAGCAGGAGTACCCGAGAGTTACCGCGATCGAACTTACTCGACAAGATCGACAATAATGCTCGGAACTCGCACCACACCTGCGAGATGATGGGATATACAGCGAGTTAATCACGGCGGGTGGTTAGAGAGACGCGCTACTACAACGGGTTGATAACATAATACGTAGAGCAACGAGTTTCGTGTCTAATTATTGAAATTCAAAATATTGTGTATTAATAAATTAGAGATTCGATTGATTTGATTGAGATAATTATAATAATTACATTAATTAAAAGATATTTGAGATCGTTCATTTAAATTTATAGAAAAGAAAGTTTTATTCTTAGAGATTAAAAATTGCGTGATTCCATAATTTTTCATCACAGAGACTCTTTCGGAATAATTTCCGACTGAATGTGGAACCCGATTTTCTAAAGCTCACGCTGGTCTGCAATGGAACAATCCATACGACAAGTAAAAACGGTATTTTTTAAAAGAATTTTCGTCCATTCGACAAAGTAGCATTGCGTAATCTCTATGAAGTAGAATTAGATGCGTCCCGAGATTTTTACGATTTTTTACGTCGCGCATATGTAGTGCCAAAAAGAGGTCGAGAAGACAAAAAGAACGAAAGCAATGTAACTTCCTATTATATTTTCGAAGCAAATTATTTCATGCATAAAACAAATGCCTTATGCGTAAAATTCTTTTTTCGTCTACAATAAATTGTCAACACACCGTCGCCAGTCGCAATGCTTCATGACAGCCAATCAGAAGCATCACTAATTACTATTGACGCTTCTGACTGGCTTTGCCAGTTGCAAAGCATTGCGACGGAATTAGTGACGGAATGTTTGCAACTTATTGTAGATCAGAGATCTTTGGAGATAGTCAGCTTTAGAGATAGTCACAATATATCCATCGCAATACATATAAAATTGATCTAAAAAAAAATAATCAATGAAAAAATAAAAAAGAAGACAAAAAAGGAAAATCGAGAGGAAAATATTGGAAATAAAAAGTATGCGAATATAATATCTGCACGCATATATTACTGAATGATACTTATCGAAGTAAAAGGAAAGTAATCCAAATTGAAAGTAATTCCAAATATATTACAGGAATTTTTAAACAAAATGAAAAAATTATTTAAAAATTACAGATTTTTCTTATTTGTATTTGGCGGCGATTTAGAGAACTTAGATGAAAAATTATTTCAATAAAAAGTAGATGTTTTTAAAAAAAATAATTAATATAAAATAAGAAATTTTCCATTTTAATTATAAAATTATATTGTTAAATATTAAATATTAAACTATTTCATTAATACCTAACATTTATTTTTATACGAAATTATACATTTACAATTCCAGTCAATTTTTTGCAGTACTATATGTAATACACACACTTGATATATACATAAAATAAAAAGTATAGAATCTCGTAGTAGTTTCTCATAATATATGGAAGTGAGAAAAATTATTCCCATCATAGCATTATTCTGCATCGACATTTTCAAAAAACTGCTTCATTCGAATTTATTATCAGACACACACACAAGTTTATGCAAAACAAACATATATATTTTCAGAAACACTGATTTATCCCAAGCATGATCAACACGAAAAATTAATGATAAATATTCACGGGCTCATGCGTAACCGCGTACCTTCAGTAAACATAATTCTACATCGTATCGATATATTCAATATGCTTTTCTGTTTATATTGTCTTAATGGAAAAAGCATGCCAAATAAAAATAATGCAACGCACGTTTCATCATATGCGCAATCGTGTGAACGATAATTGTCACTGCGTGACTATGCTATTAAAATCCGTAAGACAAAATAAATATAGATTGTTTGTGAAGAAAATTTTTTACACAAAAAGTATGTATTGTGTTATTTTAACATAAAACTGTTATAATTGATGAATATATAATACAACGAACGATTACAAACGCATATGGTTTAATATATAAAACAAAAAAAAACTCAGGAAATTTCACAATTTTTTTCCATGATTTTCAATGAAAAACATTACAATCAGATTTCAAAGTGCTCTTTATTCTCTTTTTCGTCTCTCTCTCTCTCCTCTCTCTCTCTCTCTCTCTCTCTACTCTCTCTACCTATACTACTTACTTA
>NW_012130133.1:791995-809204 GCF_000143395.1 Atta cephalotes
AAATAAAAAAAACTAAAAACTAAACGGTAAAAGTTTACTACTAATTTTTACCTTTACTTAGTATTTTACTAATAGTAAAACAATTAACTAATACAGATTTCTAAGTAGCTCTTTATTCTTCTTTTCTTCTCTCTCTCTCTCTCTCTCTCTCTCTCTCTCTCTCTCTCATATGAAATTCTAGATAGTTCAATTAAATATAATAATTAATATATAACAACGTCGAATATCAGGCAATGCATTGGCGAATTTATTTAATCAATCTGTCTCATTGTCAACGTTACATGAAAACGCGAACACTCTCCTCAGAGGATATTCGTGTAACGTTTATAAAAAAGCAGCGAAAAAAATGAAAAATCAATTGAAACTGAGAATCTATATCGGTTGACCGATAAACCACTAATACCGGTATCAGACGAACATAATTCACTAAACCAAGTTTTAAAGCAACAGGAAATAAAACGAAAAAGCAAATTCATTTTAAATGTGAATGAAATGTCGAGCAGAACTGGAGGTAAAAATAATTACATTTCATGGTATTATCTTTTTCAGACATGCACATATACCTTAAAGAAACTCTACAAATAATAAAAAATGTAGAATAAATAAATAACGATACAAGAAAAATATATATTGTCTTAATGGAAAAAGCATGCCAAATAAATAGTAATAAAAAATAACAGGAGAAAATAGAAGATTGTAAAACTCATTGAAAAGAAGATGGCAAATGCTACGAATTATAAATTAGTGAAACGGATTATTAGAAGCGCAAGATTAAGTATTTTATGCCATCACAATCTGCGCAATCTCATACAGGAGGAAGGGATATTAGTGGATGAACAAGCGAGTAAGCCATACTTCGTTAGTTGTCGCTTCTCTACTGGTGCCATACCGACAATCTGTGCAATCCTCTCAGTTCACGGGGATAGCATGTTTAAACGCGAAATCGCATCATTGCCGCTCGGGGTACTTATGCGAACATGCGCTCGTAAAACATTCCAGTATTTGGCCAGTCTCGCGCCCGATTTCGTCGACACGTTTGCCGCGCCGTGTATCGCCAGCACACGCCACGCAGAAAATCATTCACCATTGCATTAGCTGGAAAACGCACACGATTATACGGAAGAAAAGTAAAAAAGGGAGCGTAGACTCGAAGAGGCGCTATATAAGACAATCGTAGAGACCCTATAATAAGAGCCTGGTTGCGAATCAATCCTTTGATTGATCGTCACTTATAATTTATTCGGTATATGTTATGATAGTTCGGATAGCTTCGTACATTTTAGTGAGAGAAAGAGAGAAAAAAAATAGGAAGAGATAAATAGAGAAAAATAACAGATAAATAGTTATCCGCCCTTTTTTATCTGCTTTTGCCAAATTCTTATTATAGAATTTTTAAGGTCTGATACTATTCTTATGTAAGATTAATTTTAATCTCGGTTTAACATATTATTTATCTTTTTGTCTTAGAATTAAAAAATAAACAGTAAATTGAGCTGAGATTAAAATTAATCTTATATTGAACTGGGCCCTAAATCAGATTAGAGAAATTAGTTCGATATTCTAATATAAAAAAAATTATTATTTACTTTTTACAGTTTTATATAAAAATAAAAAAAGTTCTGCATTTTTATATCAAAAGAAACAAAAAAATAAAAAAGTAGTTAACTTCGCGAATCGAGCACGAAATAACCTCCTCTAAAAAATACAAGAAAACATTAAATATTATTATTTTTCGCAATAAAATGTGAAAATATTGGAACTATAATTACGTTTTTTTTTTATCAGAGTGACATGTTAACTTCACTAATTCCATTACATCGCATCGTAATCACGTTAATGTACGTATTGGCATTGTGGTAATTAACTGCACAGGAATGACATGGCGTACAGGTAGTCGAATGACTTTACTCGAAATTACAGCAATTCGCATGAAATCGCGATAAATTCTAAAAACCTATTAGGATTTGAATTGTAACGTAACGAAATAAAAGCAACAAATTTTAATTACACGTTAAAATGAATTACAACATCGTTAAATATTTTTTGTAAATTATTTATCATTACGTATATTTTATTATTTAAAAGTTAAAATATTTTAATTTTTAATTCGTTCACTAAATATCATAGCAAGATTTTGCATTTTGAAGGCAACAGAATATGTCACTGCGTATAGTATATCAGCATACAAGTGACATATGTAACATGTGTAAAAGCTCAATCAGCATGAAAATTAACGAAACATACTCCAAGTGTGATCCCACCGGACATTCCGGCACAGTATTACCTGTTACCATCGACACATCACACATCTAGTCGAGATGGATAATTAAATACCCGGAAGCTTAACAGAAATGAACATTTCAGGGTGATGCGTTCCGCTTGTAACGAGGCGAATTATTGGCGCGATTAGCGCGAACGGTGAGCGATGATCGAAAGCGCGATCGTCAACAAAGTGCGACGGTGTCCGAATATCCAAGCGATTTATCTCATCGTTGTTACACAATAGCCAAGTTAGAAGCGCTACGTTACGTACGTCGATGCTGGTAAATTTGTCAATCTTACACCCGTCGCTCCGTTATAGTTACGCTTATGCTGTTGCGAAAATTTCCTAGCTAAATTTTTATGACATAAAATTTATCGAGAAAAAAGCTCACCCGTGGTAAATTAATAAGTGTCATGCTATATAGTTCACGTTAATAGATTAACCTTCTAACGATACGGTGAATTTTCAGAAGATCTAAAATCTAGGAAGTAGGTCAAATTTGATTCGACTGAAAGAAAAGTATTTGTAACTAATTACATATTACCATAATTATAATTATTGCTGTTATACTAAATAATAATTATACACAGTTCTATCATGGACACCAATACCAAAAACTTTTCTATCAGTACGATGTTCTGTTTTATTCACTTTTTATTTAATCAATATACAAAATGGATAGAAAAATAAATAATAACATGAAACAATTCTTTCTGTTTTTTCATAGATGAAGAAACACAATAATATTTATAATAGTAACTAACTTTAAGTAATTAAAGTAATAAATCAAACATGTTTTGATTGACGTGGGATCACATCTGATCCTGAATCTATCATTAAAAAGTAAATTTCATATCGATTTGAACGATTCCCTCCCTAGTATTGTGCTAAATCCATCAGGGATAAATTTGCCTGACTTTTGCGATGGTCGTACGAGGAACGACGATACGAGGAAAGCACATATTTTCAATTCTCTCTCTCTCTCTCTCTCTCTCTCCCCCCTCCCCTCCTCTCTCTCTCTCAACCCGTAATTCGGGATTATTCGTGCGTAGCTCGCAATGACCGCACGCATAATAATTACCGCGATGCCGCGATGGAGTACGTTTTTGTAATTCGATATTTAGGGTCGCGCACTGCGCCGCCATCGGGCGGGGCATATCCGGGGCGTAATTTCGTATTCAATATGGTTCGCCATCGTCGGCACCATAAATTATCGCTAGATAGATTCATACGCTGCTGAGAACCGACTCTAGAACCGCAATAATGAAGTCACGAGATGATTTTCGATTGTTTTCCGCGTCTATGACTTGAAAGGATTCCAATCGACATTTATCACCACGCTTTAACTTAAAAAACTTGAGTAGTTTTCCGTGTTGGATTAAAAGCGGAGGGAAAAAGTATAAACCTCGGTGAAATAAGTAACCCATAAACCCCGCGAGATGTCTAAAATCGTAAAAATTGCTGTAAGAAATTCGAAGAGAGTCATCGAAAACGACTGCGGAAATATTTACAGGGCTTTAAATTTATCATCGATGGACTTCGGTGAAATACGACGTACTTAATGTCTTCAGAAATATTTGTAACTTCCGCGTATTGGAGCCATATAAAATCGATTCGGTACAGCTATATATTTTCTTTGCAGGCTAGGAAATTGCTTCTGATGGATATATATCCAAATCTATTCATAAATATCTGTCATCAAATCTAACAAGAAATATCCGGGAAACAGTTGATTGCAAAAAAATATATGAAATCGCACGATATATATTATTAGCTCATGCAATAAAAAACTAAACACGTGTCAACTATTATTTCTAAACGTTCAAAAAAACAAATTAAAAAATTATAAGTTTAAAAATATTACAAGAGTATAAAAAAGTATATAATAAGTTCAAAAAAATACTTGTTATCTTTCTTATCGTTTGTTATCATCCTTATTTCTATCAATGTGGATTAAAAGTTATTAAAACTTAATTTACTTTTTATCTTTTTCTAATTCTGAAGAATTAAAGAGTAAGATAAAGAAGAATAAGTTAAACCGAGATTAAAGTTAATCTACATTGGTAGGACATTATCAGAATTGCTACAGAAAATAAATTTTAAAATTCCCTGACTTTTCCAGATTTTCCAGATAAAAGTGGAAAATTTTCCAATATAAAATATGTAAATTTTAACATATTTAAAGTCAAGAATTATAGGAAAGCTACCATATATTATTAAAAACAACACAAAAAAGATTAGTAGCACACTAAAATTTTGGGTGTAAATTCAAGCAAAAAAAAAAATTAGAAAAAAGAATGCAGTTATGAAAAAAGTCGATCAAATAAAAATATTGAATATAATATAAATTTTAATTATTTTATTAAAATCGTTTAAAGTGTGCGAATTTTGAACGTATTTCACTATAAATCAGATTCAATATTAAAAAATTATACAAATTATAACAATTATAACAATTATACAAATTATAACAATTACAAAAATTATAACAATTATCTAGAATAGGAGCAGTTTAAGGAAATTGTGAGCAATTTAAAAATTCCAGAATTTTCAGTTTTTTACATTTTCCCCTTTCTTTTCCCGGTTTCCCGGTTTTACAGGTCTATAATAACCCTGATTACACTTTCTTTATCTTAAGCGGTGTCTACAAGAGACTTTAAGGCGTAAAATTTAAGCTCTAAAGCCGTCTTAAGCTCTTAGCCGTAAGAAATTGACCAACCACAATTGAATGTGAGGAGAACAATCGATTATGTTTTGATTATTTCTTACGATTTATAGTTTAAAAGTTTAAATAGTTTAAAACTTTAAAGTTAAATTTTACGCCTTAAAATTTTATTGTAGACTTTAAATGTAACTTTAAATCCAGGATTGTGCCTCATGATATACGTATTATTCACTATACACTGTGTTCTATGTGTTCCAATATGTCGGGATTCATGCGACTATAAATGCGCCATTCGTGAATTTTCTATAAAGGGACGAAGGAGTCCATCGTGAAAAGAAATCCTTGGATAAATGCAAATTCAACTATACGTATATACGAGCACACAATTGCACCACAGTAGACATGCATTTTATGCGTTTTCGAGGAACAGCCTCAATCCCGGCGTACAACAACTTGGGATAAAAGTTCTGTATTTTCCTTCGTGTAGTCTCCTGCCCTCTCCACGATGCTTATACATAACCCACCCATAACAGTGTCTCGTCCAAGTAAAATACTCGACAGACAGTAAGTAAACATGCGAATGGGCTAGATTGAATTTGTGAATCCGCAAGCACGGGAATTTTTACACACATGGATGAAAATAACCATCGGCTAAAAAATTCGCAAAAAGATCGAGAAATTCAACAGATAACACGTATAAATTTTTTTTTCATGCAATTAAATTACGAAAAAAACGAGAAAAATTATATCATTGTTGTTGTTATGAAAATAAATAAAGACGAAATTATATTAATAAATAAAATAAAATATATTAGAGGATAATTCTTTTCTCGTTGCAAATTATTTCACTTTGTATAATTAAAAATTACAATTTGTAACTCTGTGAAATTTAAGAGGCTATTCTACGAATTTATATCAGTTTAGATTCTCCTAACTGAAATTTGAATGCGGAAAGCACTGTCTACGCATTTGTCGATGTAAACGCGAAAAAGGTGCCACGTTCACGCGGACGCCGCTGCATAACATTATCGGCACGGGTGTGTAATTAATTGTTGACGATAAACTGTAACGTACACGCTCAATTGCGAACTGACCGAAACATCGACAGTTTGTCAACCGGATGTGGGTCGCCGCAATAATTTCTGACGTGTTTCGCGCCCCAGCAGTAACGTATCGTCCCGGCATAAAACGGATTCGCGCGGCGTAATACCGACAAATCGAGGTGTGTAAACGTAATTGATCATTAGTGACAAATGACTGTCAGTGACTCTATCGTGATCGTCGGCTGTCGTCCAGTTACAAAACATTGCCGTTAAATACGACGATTTGTCAATTTTCCGTTCATTTCGCAGTTGCGCGTAATATATACCTTGCGTGATCGATGACTCCCGTGTGTGTTTCTCTTTTATTTTTTAAACTAATCTCGACGATGCAATTATTACAATCGATCACCTCTTTATCACCAGCTGATTAAATTATCGCTGACTAGAGTATCGCCATTTGTTGACTTGTTTACATTCCACATTTACAAATAGCAACGTAAATCTAATTACATGATTCGAAGAATTTATAAAAACAAATGATATTCAAGTTTTTACAATTTACTAAAGTACATTTTTGTATTTCGATATTTAATCCTTCGTCTTCAATTTGGATCTTTTTTTAGCACAAGTGATATTTCACTTCCAAATTTCTCTGAAATAAAGAAGACGGCGGAGTCTGATTCCCTCTCTTAAAATATCTTGTAATATTTGCGTAATAGAGATGTTAAAAAGTAATTCTGAATTTTTTAAAAGTTTAGAACAGTAAAAAAACTTGGGTCGAACAAAAAAGGCCCAGATTGCAGACAGAGGATTAACTTCGTCCATGTTATACCAAATTTATTAATTTTAACTGTCATGTTATCTAGATGACGCATAAATTTTCATAAAGCTCTCATTTGAATGATGGTTTTATTTATTCGATATTAATACCGTTCGATATTAAACCCGTTTCTATCAATGCAGAAACTTTAACTTTGAGTCAAATTATTCTTTATCTTTTTCTAATTTTTAAAACTAGAAAAAGATAAAGAGTTCGTTGAATTAAAATTAAACCGCATTGGTAGAAACAGGCATAAGATTAATTTTACTAAAATAAGATACTTAAAAAATAATATAATTTATATAATAAAGATGATTAAAAGAACATTTAAAGACGGCGCAAAAAACAATGCGCAAAGTATCTAGTAAAAAATACTTTAATAATTAACGACATCACTTATCAAAACCACAAACTAAATTGATATCGACTAATTATTATTAATTATTATTATTATTTTTTCACTATAGATATATTTTGCGATCTGTTTGGCGTTGATTTTTAATATTCCTTTAATAATTTTCATTAAGTTTTTCGAATAAGAAGAATCTTTTGTCTATTTTTGATTAATATAAATTATATTAAGACATTAAAAAGACCATAAAGTACTAAAGTAGTATATAAATAGATTTATTAAGCTCAATAATAGTTAAAGTGTTAAATCGATAAAATAAAGAATTATGAGCTCGGCGCATATGTAAAGAGTATTTCGATCGTTTCTTCTCACGACTTCCACGAATTCGTCGAGACAGACATGACGACTAAAGAACATACGACGGTGACTTCGAGGTCGTGTACTTTTCGAATAACACGAGGATCCGTCGGATAAGTAAACGAAAATATTGATCAATTTCGTGGCGATACAATCGCCAAGCCGATTATAATAACTGCGACGGATTATAGGATTTATTTTATCAATTTATATATAGGTTCAATCCGCGCGTTACACATCATTGTTCGTACACATGTTCATATGCATATTACATGTGGAACGTTGTCGTCGACGAATTTTTCGTTTATCGCGTTTATCTTTCGCTCGATATTGGAGACAGATAGGCGATCCAAGAAATTTGATTCTGATGTTTGCATTTTTCATTTATACAGGAAAGCGACACGTTCGATCGCGCTAACGCTTGAACAACGCGAAATAACAACGTACGTACACGAATTTTGGAAGTAATTTTTTCGATTTTCTATAATATCAACATTCATATCACCACGAATTTAAAACGATGGAGAAAAAAAGGATCGATTCGATTGCATATTTCACGTTTGGAATGAAATTATAGGCAGTTTAGCGATCTGTGACGATACGACTATTTGAAGATTATCATTGAGAGACAAGCTTTTATATGTCATTAAACAAATGCGGTTAATTAGTCTTACTCATATAGAAATGAAATAAACATCAATACAAGCGGATATTAACTATATTTATGATTAACGAATTACGCGCAATTACTACCGTGAAATTAAATCACGAAATGCACCGCAATGCTGATTATAAAGATTTAATACCTCCGTTGCAGAGTTTCGAGGCGCAAATCCGACTCGACGCCTTGTACACAATTCTCTTGTCGCGGGTAAAATAATTTCAACGTTTTACACACAAAATCGTTGCCACAATTTTCCCCATCAACGCGCCGCGCATTTTAACCTTCCGAAATTGACGTTAAAATCTGTAATACTATTTATTGATGCTAAGTTTGTAATATTTAATTTATGTTAATTAAAAGACATTAATTAATTTAAAAAAGCAACATGACATAACTTGTATAAAAAAGAATAAATGCTAAATATATTTTAATAAAAATAATTCAAATATCAATAATTCTGAAAATGTAACGTGAAATAATTAAATGTTTAATTAGATGATAAAATGTTTTTAATAGAGATTTATAAATAAGTGAATCCAATAGACCACCGTCTATTGCTTTCTTCATCACGATTTATTATTAGACCACTGTCAGTTTCAACAGTATCTCACTAGAATTGTCAAAGCTGCCAATTAATTATTTTGTATCCTTATTTTCGGTTAATAAAAATTTAATTGGATTTTATTTATATCATTAGAATTGTTTATATTACATTCACATATTTCCAAGATACTGCATATTTAATAGAAAAGTGACAAAATAATTACCGGGGCCAAAATGACATCATCTAGTGTTAGTCTCGGTGTTAATTCTAGTGTTAATTTTCTTTAATGAGACACACGTGACTCACAAACAAAATTTCTTCCTCGCGTTTTGGTAGATGAAAATGTAATGAGTAAAAAAGGAAAAACTTGTTTGTGCGTTTCGTTAGAAATGCGAACACGTTCCTCGCCAGTTTCAGCTACAGATAATATTCCCGAGATCCGTCGCCAAGGGAAGGGTCGATCGACTTTCTCACGCTGTCGAGAGAAAATATTCCCCCAAAGACATTTCCCGCGATTCGCAGGAAAGTGCGAGACAAATTTGCAGCCGGAGGACAGCGGAGTACCGAGTGGCACGCGCCCGGAACGATCCAACTATATATCGAAGAGATTTACGAATCCACAGTGAATCGGCCGAGTAATAAGCTTAGGTGCAACGTGAATTATTGAAGGGGACGTACAGGCAACGAATGTGCGCGTATCTCGATGTATCGTTAATCGATATCGCGCGGCAGAAAATTCAGCGGACTCCCGAAAGAGTAACGAAGAACAATATAAATGTTAATACGTGGCAATTAAAATCTGAATATTTCATTTGAAAGATACGAAGCAGAGACAATTTTTTTTTTCTCAATCAGATTCTTCTTCGATCTTTTGGTCTCTAAAACTTTTATATATAAGCTCTCTACAATAAGTTTTCTACAATAAACTATTAATAATATCTACTCTTTTTTCTTGGAGTGAAATCTCGCTTCAAAACTTAAAATACTGCCACTGTTGAAGAAAATTGAAAAATTTATACTTTTGAATAAGAGTGCAGATTTTTATTCGTTTTTTTTTTTGGAGTGAGATTCATTTCAAAGGAAAGAAATCTCACTCCTTTTTCGGAGTGAAATCTCATTCCGAAATCATACTCCAAAAGAGATAAAATCTGCCACTCTTATTCAAGAGTGCAAATTTTTTACTCTTTTTCAGTGGTAGTATTTTAACTCTTTTCATTCCAAGAAATTTAGAGATAAATTAAATGTCAAAAGTGAGTTGTAAGCGAGTCATCATAAATCCTAAGATAACAATAAGTCAGCAATTAGTGACTACGTATAAATAGCTAAATTCCATTTCTTACAATTAAAATACTAAACGCAAGGCGATATTTATAATTTTTTATATTATATACTTATATAAATATACGAGTATACAGATCAATCACGAAAATCTAATCTTTAGCTATCTAAACATTTTATGACAATTACTCTTGCAGCACGAAATGAACCAAGTGAGAAAGAACTAATCAGCGTCGCGACAACAATTAAATCTCTTACATGTTCTTTTTTTAATATAACAGATAAATTATGTTTTGACTGACTTAGTTAGATACTATAATCATACAATATATTGTTATTTGCCCCGAGAACTACTATCTTTCTGATTGGTTAAAATTGTAACGTAATGATCTAATATGATTTATTATAGATGTAAGTTTCCTAAGATTTATGATTCATAATTCTGACTTACTACTAATATAGTATTAGTGGTAACTAATGATTTATTGTAGAAAGCTAAGAGTAAATCTCACTCGAAAGAGTGAACACTCACTTTTAAATTGAAAATTGAGACACGCTGTTTCAAGACTGGCTTTATTTCGCTCTTTAGAGAGTGAAAATAGATTCCATTCCAAAAAATTTAGATAGTATAGAGAAAGAGCAACGATATTTCTAAAATTGTTAATTGCAAACTGCCGTCGCGCGAGTCGAAAATAGATGCATAATTCTCTACTTTTGGTCTAGACGAGTCGAGCACACGTTCATAATTCTTGTTGACATTTCAAGTAATATTTGTTTGGTTATTGGTCGCAATGTATTGTACATCAAACACTCGACTAATCTTTTCAATGCGAATCCCGAGATTGATACCGTAAACACTTCGTTTAATTCGCATCACGGCGACTAACCTAACTGCATGGTACATAAAAAATGTAACGTTATTTATGTAAATAATTAGCTAAACACAAAATAATAGCAATTACACATCAATGTTATAATGTTTCCTACTCAACAATGTAATTATTATATACAACATATATTACACTCCATTGCATTGTTGAGTGAGAAATTATAAACATTGATGTAACGTTACTGCTAGTTTATGTTCAAAATCTTGACAAGGACGACTCTCCATTCCCAAAGTTATCTTCCGTCAGAATATTCACGTATTGTTACGCATTCCACGATTTCGAATTACACATCGTACACATCGTAACATCAAATCAAGAAGCTCGATCGCGGTCGCGGAGTCTAGGTTAGAATGACACTCGCGACACTTTTCGCTGTCGTCGCGGCCTTGACACTCAAAGGATTATAGAACGCGACGATCGATCTCGCGCGCGTCGAGAGTTCGTCGTCCTTGCACGTGTGTCTTAGCTTTCGTGAGGAAGAGGGTAAACGATCAGCGTGAAGAGACACGCGGTACCGGCGAAGGTCGTCGGTACAGAGCAGAAGAGAAGGATTAAACAGCGATATATATTTACATGATCGACGTGTGTTGCGGTCTGGTCGGTTCGCCGGCATTGTGGTGATGGTGGTTGTTGCTGTTGCGGTTGTTGCCGCCGCCGCCGCCGCCGCCGCCGCTTAATCCTTGCACCTGTGCACTAGTCGCGATAGTAGTCCTCGCCGGCTGCCGGCTCGCGCTATCCTTCAGTATCTTCGTCGCACTTAACGGCATGGCTGTCACGCACATCGTTCCCCGCGCGTTCCCTGGTATCACCTCGCTGATATCACACAGCACACCGCGAGCTGGGAGGCTCGGCACTCCGCTGACTCCGCGCGAGGGAGAGTACACGTCCTCTCAGCTCGGCCAGGACATCCGGACGAACCGCGCCGACGACGACGACGATAATGACGACGACGACGGCGGCGATGGTGGTGGTGGTGAAGACGACGCGATCTTGACGCGGCGTCCCACGCGACGCGACGGTGCGCGAGACGCTGTTCGTCCGCTCGGACTCGCAGATCCGCTCGTGCCGATAGCGAGCATCAACGCAAACGTGGATGCGCTCGTAACCAGGATTCAGGAATAAGTGCCACGGAAGAGAGCGTGGGTGCGCACGAGCCGCGACGGTGAAGGCCTCTTCTAGTCTTCTCTCTCGTCTCGTATTCCGTATAGCGTATACGATAATCCCCCGCGCGCGCGTTTCGTGTAAATAACGTTACTACTCTCCCGCACACACACCGTCTATACGTCACTCGTATACATCGAGCAACGCTCGTAGATCCCACCTCGTGGCGCGCCGCGGGCCTACTGAGTGACTGATTGACTGAGTGACTGCCGCGAGCCTCGAGCCACGAGCCGCCCTGCGTGGGTGCACACGCGGTCTCCGTCGTGCGACGGGGCTGCCGGCCCGTCCATTGGCCCGATCCAGGGGCAAGCCCGAGTAGTAGGAGTTGCGCGAGCCAATAGCGCGCCGCGCCCGCCGGGGCGACCCTTCGCGTGTCACGGTCGGCACTTGGTCGCGAGCCGTCGCGCCGTGCGTTTCGTGTCGTCTGTGCTCTATTCGACGTCATCACGTTCTTCACATCTCTCCAAGGTTTACTCCCATTTCCACTAATGCAGATTCATTTTCATCTCTGTTTGATTCGTGTTCTTCATCTTTTTCCAATTCTAAAAGTTAGACAAAGCTGACGAGGAAGTTGAACCAAGATGAAAGTTTATCTACATTGATGGAAATGTATATTAAGTCCATTTCTAACTGACGTAGGGCTATATTCCAAAACGTCTTCTCTGAGAAAAATTTTTATGTACGTTACGTGTACATATTTCGAGGAAAATTTTTCTCGGAGAGAACGTTTTGGAATGTAGATTAACTTTAATTTCGGTTCAACCCATTTCTTCTTTTTCTCATCTCTAGAACTAGAAGAATAAAGTTAAATCGAGATTAAAGTAAATCTTCGTTAGTGAAAATGATGGCATTAGTCCTCGAAGAGCGCATCTCAGAGCGTATCGCGGAGATTTTTCAGTGCTGCGGAAAACCGAATACGCGAGATAGAGATTCAGAGTGTCCTCAGCATCTCTTCCCCGCATTCCTCGATTTTCCCTTGATATTCGCGCGTGTGATACTGATCGATAATCGAGAAGCGAGGAGTCGGGTTATACACGCCGAGCGAAGTGTGACCTGGGAATATCGCCGCCCGAGTAATTTCGATTCCGTGTTGTACTTCGTATCACGATACGTAATCCACCGTGTGCTCTCGAAACAGTCGATAGTGCCAGTGTCGCTCTGTAAATGTGATCGATCGACTCAATTACGATTCTGTTGGGCCTAGTGCAAGTGACTCACTCGAATCGGTAGATAATTATACCCATTGTCTTCGTATCGCGTGCTTTAATTTCGTAATTTTTCCAAAATTATATCTCGAATCTTTTATTTTCGTTGATATCGTCGTAAATTCAAAATTGTTCCTCCATCGGAATATTTTAATTCCTGCAAATATACATTCTCGTTCACTTATACTTGTACTCTCATTGATAGTGCTTGTGATTTGTAAAAAATTTGGTACCACTCGGGAATTCCTAGAATCATATAATATAATTTTCTATGCTTTTTTTATGAATGTCACATCGATATTTATCGATATTTATTATTATTGAATATCAAAAATTCTACCGTTCTCTCAACACGCTGATTGACAGATATACGTGTCATCCGCGTTAAAAATGCTCTTCACGTCGAAATTTTACCTGTTTTTGATTCAAAATGTTACTTGCACGGCTACGGCAGTACGTTTCGTCGTCGTTACGATCGCTGTTTTATGAGCCACGTCGCGTAAAACTTTTTATTGTTCCATCAATCGTAGAACATACTCATTACTACATTCTCGCATGATTTAAATGAATGTCTATATCGTTAAAAAGCAGATAGATACTTCTCATTGAGTTGAAAAATTTAGTATTGTCCAGACACGGATTTAACAAAGAAATAAAAGAAGGAATGGAGAGAATTTTATCCGTAAATGTGATTTTTCATGCTTAAATTAACATTCTATTAAATGATGAGAATTACACGAATATAAAAAACTATTATGTACGATTCATTGCGATTCAATCGTCAAAACGGAGAGACAAAATTCGTTTTGAGCGAGCAAAGATATTTTGATCTTCATTTTTCTTGGAACAATATTTGTCGTTATAAATACCGCATTTTACAGAACGCGACGATTACATTGTAGTTGTGAACGATTCGCATTTGGCATAGCAATTTAGATTTTCCGATAAATTTTCGACGTTCCGTTTCTCCAGATTTTCGCGATATAAAAAAAAAGCAGACGGCAGCAATATTCGCGTGAGGCCAACTGCCTCATGGTCGTTTTGATTTATAGCTTGAGGTGCATTTTCATGCATGCAATTTATATTCGCGATTCCCATATGCGAAAATATCTCCGGAGATATTAATTCCGCGATTTCTATGCGCCTCTGCGACGCATGATCGGCCGCGTCGCTTTGTGAACGCCGATTGAAATGTAAATGGGAAAAGGATATCGATAACAGAGTCATGTTCGCATACCATGTGAGAGTTTTTCCCTGCGATTATTCGTGCGTATCTTTATTGAGAAATAATGGCAACGTAATTAAGGTTTACATGAAAACTTTAAAAACATAAAAATCATCTTTTATTTAAAAGTGAATTGGCTTTTTGCAAATTAATATATTTCATTTTTACATATTAATTGTATGATATAAAATTATTTTATATCATATCATTGTAAGAGAATTTCGTATATTCTTATAATTTCTTTTTAATCCAGTATTTTCCTACAAAAAATGTTTCTAAGTCTTTCAAATTTTTTGGTCCTCTTAATAATAATAAATAAAATCTATTTTTTACATAATTCTGTTCCAAGTACTATAATAAGATGTGGAAATATAAAAATAGAAGAACAGATTTCAACAAAGTTCCAAAAGAATTACGTAAATGGTACCGACATCAAAGAATTATATGAATACAACAAACGAACGAATTACGCGACTGCCCGCAATTTTCCGGAACTCGAGTACAATAAAGATCTCTGCTTAACTCAGAATGCCGGTGTCCATCCTATCCTACAGAACCACTTCGCGATCGCTCATCCGAGCCGGGTACAAGCATCTGAAAGAATAATTCGGGATCCGTCGTAGGTACTCAACAGCGGCACGAAACGAAATAAATTACAGGACAAGTCCAGCGTTCGTGATCAATGCTTATGAAATGTCAAATGCAAGTTCTTACAGGTTTCGTCAGGATTCAACGACGCATCTGGACGGCGACATCGCATCGCTGGATCTATGTACCTGCTAAGAACACGGCCTCTCTTTTCCTTCTTCTCTTTTTCTCTTGCACGCCCCATTTTTTTTTCCAGGAACGCGCACGCACGCCGGAGCTGACCAGGTGCAGATTTCTAGACCTCCGGATGCCTCGCGACCTCCGCTGTTCCCCTCCTTAAATGCGTCTTTCACGACCCAGTAGATCGTCCTTTACCGCACACGACCCCTCTTTATATCGCCTATTAACTTCAGCGCTTCACAATGTGTGTCTGCCCCGCATCTCGTCAGATCTTATCGTGTAGGCCTATCGCCGGCGGCGAAATTGGATTTGACGGGATTGTTCGACGGACGAGTGATCACGTGTAAAAGCTACACGGTGATTAAACGGAGGATTAAGAAGCGACACAGGCAGAGCCCCGGAATCGCCGATCATGAATTTAAACAGCAATTTTTCACACGATTAATGAGAAAACTGCATCACGAAATTCAAATATGTTAATTTTATATTTTAATGTGTTAATTTTATAATATAATTTTAATATCATTTTGAGGGGCGAATTAAGAAATGCTTTTACTCTGCAATTATTTTACAAGAATAGTCTAGAAAACTAAAACTTTTAGGATATAAATAATATTTAACAACTCAATAATATTAATGAATAATCCTGGAAATTCAATAATAAAAAAAATCTATAAAGTAAATCTACATAAAGACACAAATCCTGTACTAATTGGGATCATTGATCCCTTTTTTATAGCTATCATTTTATTTATGATCGTGAAATAAGCTTCATAATGTACCGCTACAAATCCTTAAATCCTTTGTACGTGGACATCACTTCATTACACGCTGTTAGTTCCTCAACTAGGAATATCGAAAAAATGCCACATAGCTCTCGCACAGAAGGCCAACAGCAGCACATCGTTAGTCCAACCTCCAATTTGTCGGCTTCTCTTTTCCGTTCCGGGCGATTTTCGACGCGGAACGCGGTCCTTTGATGACCAACAATGAACGACGGGCTTTTACAATGCGGTCGAGCAGCGACAAAGTCGACTTCGTCGACGGCGACAACGACTACGTGCATCCGTTCCGAGCATCTTTTAGCGCGGTAGGTAGATAGGTAGGTAGCAAGAAAAAATTGGAGCTCCTCTGAAATGCGGGCGGCCTTATAGTTGAATGGCTTCAGTTTCGACATATTTCAAAAACGACAAATATTTTCCCCAAAAGGTGTTATTCACACCGCCACTAAAAACGTACCGCCCTAAAATGTCCTGGAGACGAAAAGCCGGCTAAATGCGTGAAATTGTTGCAGAAATCGGCTTATCGAATTTCTTCACGGATATAGACTTCGTTTTGAGATAATTGAGTCATTAAACTCAATAATTGATATGAAAAGTGTAAAAATAATTTTCTACGCGTGTATGTATTTAATGATATATACGTTATACATGTATTTATATACAAAAGCATTTTGACATAAATTAAAACTTGAAATTTTAGATTTTTTTCTTCATAAAGATAAAACATATTAATCAATCAAGTTTTTAATTAAATCTTTCTTTTCAAATTTGATTCTAAAAATATGATATCGATTATTCTATGATTTCAATAATCTAATTAATATTTAAGTATAGATTGCGATGCATACGTAATCTTATATAAATCTCACTCAATATATTTTTAGCATTTATCAGAAACTGAATTTCCTCTAGTTTAGCTATATATAGATAATTATCACATTTGCAATAGACTTCATAAATAAATTGACTTGTAAGTAACTGACTGCAGTTCATCTTTTCAATTACTCGCTAGAATTCTGATTAGAGTTATAAAATGTAGCTGAATTTTGCGTCGTCGTCTAAGTTAAGATTCCGTTTTCAGGAACGCCAGTGTTCATAGTATTCGTACTAAAAGAGTCATGGAGTGCGTTAAAAGCGTGAAATAATTGTGCTCCGCTGACGATTCGTTATAACGAACCCGTATATATATATA
>NW_012130133.1:809488-815093 GCF_000143395.1 Atta cephalotes
GTGTGTGCGATACAGGCTGGGAGGAAAAACGAAGTGGTTTTCCGCGAGAGCAGAAGCTCATTGTCGCGTCGACGAGAAGCGCGAACGAGCGCATAACGGCTGGATGACGTTTTCGCGAAAGTGAAAAATGGAAGCGCGCGCGCCGACCAAGCGAGGCCTCGACAAAGGGCCGAATGAGAGACGCGGGCGCAACGAATTTCCG
The DNA here is from genome assembly GCF_000143395.1 of Atta cephalotes. Taxonomy (NCBI): domain Eukaryota; kingdom Metazoa; phylum Arthropoda; class Insecta; order Hymenoptera; family Formicidae; genus Atta; species Atta cephalotes. Next base: position 809,691 of record NW_012130133.1, read on the forward strand.
CATGTGTGTAACCGGGTTCTTTTTGTAACCATCCCGATCCGCCTTGCAAAATGTCCGCTTCGAGTTTGTTAAGCGAAAGGGAATACCCCGACATAAAGGCGGAAGCATGCACGAAGCGACGGCACCGTGTTTCCATCCCTTCTTTTTGCGACAATGGTGAACGGAAATATCATCGGAGCGGAAATCGGATCGCTGGCCGAGAGTCACGAGAATTATTCAGCCATACTATTCCATATGTGCGAAGATTTTTGATTCGTTTTCTCGAAAATGTTACTTTGCTAGAAACGTTTGTTACCACCATTCCATTATCACCATTATGATGCACAGTCTCACCTCGCGGTTTAAAGCGACGTCTACAATAAGATATTTTAAAGTGTAAAATTTAGACTTGAAGCCTTAAGTCGTAAGAAATTCAATCATCATATTCTCCTCACATTCGACTGTGATTGGACAGTTTCTTGCACTATCAAATGTAGTGTCAAATATAGTGTCAAATATTATACATGTAGTCATATATAGTGTCATTTATCTAATTTAAGTCGTTTCTATTCAATATATCATCATTTTATACTAAAAAATGGTGTTAAATATTTTAAAACAATTCAAATTGGGTTAAATTTGAATTGTTTTAAACTATATAGAGAATGTCGAATTTAATAATTGTGTTTAGTATAAAGTAACATATATTGAGTAGAAACAGTAGCGATTCAAATTAGGTTAAATTTGACATTATAGACTTAATTATGTATGGCTTGAGACTTAAAGCTCAAGTTTTACGTTTCAAAATATTTAAACGGCTCAAAAATTGTAAACGCTGCTTTAAAGATTATGTATTAACATCAATTCGAACTGCCGTTATGATTCACGTCGGAGAATCTGAAAGACTTCAATATGTTGTATGACCTCACTATTACCTTGCGACCAACCGAAGGCGGCTTTCCACCGAAGATGTACCGACCGCCATAAACCGTCGTCGCCGTGTAAAGTTTTTCAAATGTGAAAAGGCGCGACCTCCCGAGGGTACGAGCGAAGAAGTCCCATCTTTTCGCGAGTCAGCGGTAAAATTTACATACTCCTCGCGCATTAATGTAACGAAGTGCGGACGAGAGAAAGAAAGAGAGAGAGAGAGAGAGAGAGAGAGAGAGAGAGAGAGAAACATAGCGAGACGAAGAGATACGAGTTACATGGATCGCGAAAGTGGCTGGGGACGATAAAAGGAGCGAGATGAAGAGATGTCGGAGAGTGTCACAGGGGGTAGCGCACCCAAGACTTAAGGGTTGTGCTCACACCGAATTCCAAGCATGCGCTAGGTACCTGCTCGGAATATCGTCTCGTCATATTTCCGTCGTAACGCGTCGGATCCTCGCCCATCCTCGAACAATCTCCCCCCCCCCCCCTCCCCGACACACCACCCCCGCTAGACGCGACCGCTTGACACGAGACGATATTTTATTTGCAAAGAGCCCTGACTGTAAGTTGCTGCTTCTTCTTATCTTGTGTGTACAGAAATTTCTCTCTTCGGTACGGCACGTCGCGATGTAGCGTAGTGCCTAGATTTAGCACTCACCGCACTTCTTTCTCTCTTTCTAGTAGATGCTACTTAGAGATAGAACATGCACCATTAAATATCAAAGAAACAATGATGAACTCTCTTGAGTTAAATAACATTTTGTTATTTTTAACATGTGTGTTAAAATGTAAATCAATATATTTCTGTGGTTAGTTTCAAAGTAAAGAATGTTCGATTAATGGTTGCACTTAGTAAGTTAGTAAATAATAAATTTAAGTCAAATTTAATGTAGGCAAAAGAAGGGCAAAGAGTCAATAATGTAGCAAAGAACTTTAATTTAAATCATAAAATTCATATAATAATTACAAAGGACAAAAACGTACGTTTCGATTCCGCTTGAGTCATTCTCAATGTTGCGGTAAACTTATTCAAACATCACTATAAAACAAATATAATTCTAAAATACGTATTCTTCATTTTGTGTAGTGCGCTGCAAGAAAGTAATATTCTTGTCAGTTATAACTTTCTTACCATTTTGATATAATTGACTCACAGCGCACTATACAAAATGAAAATACATATTTTAGAATTATATATATTTATTTTATAGTTTGAATAAGTTTATCGCAACATTGAGAATGACTCGAATGAAGTTGAAACATATGTTTTTGTCCTTTGTAATTATTATATAAATTTTATGATTTAAATTAAAGTTCTTTGCTACATTATTGGCTATTTATTCTTCTTTTGTCTATATTGTTTTATACTCACAGAGCCTCATTATTATTTATTAATCAAATACATTTGCTTGAGTTAAATTGTTTGACTCTCCACTGTTTTAGTTAAATTAACGACATGTTGAGTAGGAAATAGTGGTAATCTATAGAAGTAATTAAAAATAATATAAATTGGGCATAATTTGATATTTGTAAATTTAACAATGTGCTTTTTATTAATTTTGTTACACTTTTCAAACGTTACTATCACTTTTTCTCTCTTTTTTTATTGTTAATTTAGTTTCTACTTTTTTGTAATTACAATAGGTTTACTCTATCAATTGTATTTTGTTCAGTGTTTTCCTAGAGCACTCAATACATGACGATAATATCTATCTATCTATCTTCATCTTTATTTTCTTCCATAGGTCTATTTCATTGATCTTTTTATAATTTTTAAACTTTTTTGTTTCTCTCTCAATTTACCCGGGAGAGTGAACGATGACTTTGATCAAAGTTAACAGTTTTCGAATTCAGAAAAAAATAAAAAAGAAAAACGATGTTGAGAAACATGTCAGAGAATTTATGTGTATTTTATTTCGCGCGATATAAAACTTTAAAAGTTCTACAAATATTTGTATAAATACAAAATTACCATCTCCGGAGTCCCTTGACAGCTGAGGGCTTGAAACGCAAGTTCTATTAGTTTTCATATAAAGCCATCCCTATGCGCCTACTTCGAAGTCTACCTTGCACGGCCTACCTCTTGTCGCTTGTCTTCTCCGTCTCATTTTCTCATTCTTTCTCTCTCGCTCCGTCGAGCACCATCTTCTCCGTCTCTTCTTTCATGCGGGTGATACGATGAATTATTTATGACTAGCACCCAGGAACAAGTCGAATCGACCACGCTCGAGAGACCCAGCACGAACGGCGCCTCCTCGAAAGAACGATGCCCGATACATATCCAAACCTATTCATCTTATCGAGCCTGGTCCGCGAGAAAAAAGGAATTAATATCTTCGGATGTGCAACGAAACGAATACGCCTTCGAGTTCGTGACGTGACATCGATGCGATCCCGATGTTGTTATAAATAACGCATTAGATAACGGGAATGCTTTTATTTAAATTGCATGTCGACTACTTCGTCACGTACGTTTGCAAATTAAACTCGAAACTGCACCGAGGACGTCAATAAATTGCATTATTAAGCTTGTCGCGTAACAGCGATTATTCTGTATAAGTTATATTTATATCGACGACGAACTCGATGAATTCGTTAAAGGTATGATTAACGACGAACGATATTTACCATATTGATTACATCCCAACAATCCATGATCAATGTCGTAGCTGTTATTATGGTAACGATTTATACTCAGCTTATATTTTCTTTTTATAGGAAATCATAATTTTTTACGATTATTTTTGTGCACTGGCGGATCTATGGAAGAGGAGCCATAGTTTCTCCTTGGAATCTCCTTTTAAAAAATAATATATATATATATATATATATATATATATATAGAGCAAAATATTATATATATTTTTAATATTTCTGAAATTTTTAATTCACAATTTCGATATTCCAAAAATATTTTTTAATTTAAGAAACATCTAGATATATGAAAAGTATAGATTTTAATATATTCTTTTTTTTTATGTTAACACAATTTTAAATAAAACATTTTATGCATATTTAAATAATACCTTTTCAATATAATAATTTAAATGATAATTTATATTCAATAATTAATATTCAATCTTTTCATATTCTTAAAAAAAATTAAGCTGGCGCGAGCCAATGACTTCTTTCCCGTTAACAAATTTCTGGATCCGTTGGATTCGCTAATGCGCATCATCGGAAAAAAGTTGATGGTGTAAAGAATTGTTTAAAAGCGCGGAAGCGTATCGGTAAATAACGACATCATTGCATTTATAATTTCACAGAGCGTAGAAGATGCAAAGTGAGAAAGGCATGAAGAAGGAAGTGGGATCGTAAGAGCAGGTCATAGGAAGCAGGAAGATGTTGATGTTTCGCAGGTCGTACAATGTACGAGGTATGTCGGTAGCTCCTCGAGGTTCTCTCGCATGGGTAACGATGCGCAGCATAAAATGCACGGCAGAAATACTGTAAGAATGGCCGTTCTAGTCCGCGTTGCTGTCTCTGTCGCGTCGTCATCGCTTCTGCTATCGTCGTCGTCGCGCACGTCGGATATTCTGCCAGAATAATAAAATACAGAACTTTTCCTTCGGCTCGTGTTTTTTCGTTTTATCCGCATTCCTAGCATCTTTCGCGCCTTTCAACGTGTCGTAAGATGAGAGAATTGGTTTACCCCCCTTTTCGAGAGACCTATCACACTATCTCAACTCGAATGTACGTGATATTCTCAAAGAAGTGTTTTAGCCGGATCTTTACAAACGATTGCTTTTCATTTACTCGATGTATTTGGATACGTTTTATTACGATTTTGATTAGATAATAATGCAAATCAGTGTCGTTTAGAATTTTCATGGTTTAGATTTTGAATTAGTCGTTAAAAGACTTGTCCAAAGAAATCTGTTTTGTCAAAATCTTATGAAGCAGAAAAATACGTGCTTCCAAATGCTACTATCACATTTCGATGGACTATGGAAAATTTATTATATTAAACGTGACTCTTAAAATCATACCTGCGAAATAGAGGTGGCTCATGCACGAGCAGATGAAAATCGTTCTCGGAACAGACCTCACGGTCCCGATGGTGCACGGCACATTTAAAACTTCTAGTCCGTTTTCCACTCATCTGCAATCAAAGATGTAAATCAATATAACATATATAAATATAATTATTAATTGGACAAAGACAGAAAAAGAGAATTTCATCATTTGTTAAATTTTAATACAAAATTTAACACAAAAAAAGATCAAAAATATATACGAATAAAGTACACAAAATTATTAAATATTTCTAAATTGATTTTATATTAGAATGTACATTAATCATCTTGTTAAATTTTAATACAAAATTTAATCCAAAAAAAGATTAAAAATATATACGAATGAAGTACACAAAATTATTAAATATTTCTAAATTGATTTTATATTAGAATGTACATTAATCATCTTGTTAAATTTTAATACAAAATTTAATCCAAAAAAAGATCAAAATATATACGAATAAAGTACACAAAATTA
>NW_012130133.1:819798-821508 GCF_000143395.1 Atta cephalotes
AATAATTCTTAATGTATTAATAAATTAAATTTTTGAAATTAATTTTTGAAAAAAGAAAACTTGAAAAATTAGAAAAATTTTATAGAAAGATTTTCCAATGATCCAAGACTAGTAGCATAAGTTTAAATTTTTTTATTTTTAAAATTAGTTTACAATTTTAAAAGAAAACTAAAATAAATCAGTAAATTAAATATATTTGATTTCGTGATTTCCCTGCTAGTAATTAATTAGTGAAAATATAAAATAATATAAAACAAAATACATCCAATAAATAAATAACACATGCCACTCTCTCCCTCATTGAATTTAAAAGTCTCAACTTTAATTGTCCTCCTCTCTCCACTCAAATAAAATCCTGGCTACGCCCATGTACAAAGAATTATACAATTATCTTCAAAGGTAATATTAAGCTATATTATTAATGGAAAAAAGAAATTTCTATCGTTAATCCGTCTTTGTAAGTTACGTTATCTTTGAGAATTTTATGCCACTGCAAGCTTGTTACTTCTTTTAAATATGCTCTTTCAGTCTTGTATAATATAAGGATCTTTTTTTTCAATAGATATAGCTATATACAAAATGATGAAGATATTTGTAATTTTTAAAGAAATTTTAGTATGTCTCAACTTTCTCTTCCTTTAAACGTCTCATTACACCTCTCATAAGAGAGCGTAATGAATCTTTTATTATACCTGACGTACATTTATCTCACTTCTTCTTTCATTTATATTTATTTTCCCATTTAATTCGAACGTGAATTTATGCGGTACAGAACTTCCAATCATTTTTCATCAACTCTTTACCATTTTTTATCACTAAAAATATAAAATTCTGTCTGTAAAGTCGTAATGTGAAATGTCTTTCATGCATGAATATGAGATAACATGGAAATTCGTTGATCTATTGTAAAATATTCCTTAAATTTTTATCGATTGTGCCAATAAGAAGGGACGTAAAACAGTGGAACAAAACACACTTCTCCTATTCTCTTACATACTTATGTCTCCGATTTACCATACGTCTCATAATGAGACGCAGGCATCTCATTACTCGTTATTCCCCAACCGCGTTAATCCGGTTTATGTTCACAATTTCGCTCGAATGTTCTTTCGTCGAGCATGCATGATCTTATAAATAATAACGAATGATTTCCGTCACTGACAGATTAACAAATTATATAAGGAAAATGTGACAGACCGAGATTAAAATAGATTGATTGAACGAAAGAATGAAACAAGTATGAATGAGATAAGAAAAATTGTTTGAAGAATTTATGGTGAGTGTAAAAAAATATTTGTACAGGATAAAATTTTATTTAAAAAAATCTTATTTATAGAAAGCAACATTAATTAACAATTTATTAATGAATGCAATAAATTATATGTTTCTTATAATTATATGGACAAATAGTAATAATATTTCATTGAACAAAAAGTATTCGTATATTTCTTAATTTGGATAATATATCTATCTGTATTAATTTAACACATTTTGTTGAATAAACTATAGTTTTACATTGATTCCATTACATTTCGCGTGATGATTAATAAAATAGATTTTCATTTTGCCCGAAAAAAAACGATTATTAAATCTTTTCCATTAAAAGATAATATTTATATAATATAAATATTTATATAATATAAATATTTATATAATATAATAGAATATTTTATATATATATATATATATATATATATATATATATATATA
>NW_012130133.1:824909-828363 GCF_000143395.1 Atta cephalotes
ATATATATATATACATAGAAAGGCTTTTCGCAGAGTAATTTTAAGGAAAAGAAAACGGCTAAAATGAGCAATTAAAAATGTTAAATAACGATAAATACGAATTTTATTTTACAAATGTAATAATACATTTTAAAATATATATTTTCAATTAAAAAAATAGAAGAATTATTTACAATTCATCTGATTTATTCATCCTTAACCCTTAATACATACCTTACTACTTGAGTACTCTTAGGTAATTCACGTTCGTAGATATCTCATTTTTCTCAAATTAATGCGACATTCGGAGCATCTTGTACTACTGCCGTCCCCTTCTAAGGTCGCCGAGCGAATGCCGAATGCCAAAGTGATGACGTCAACCGCGCTCCCCTTCGCTTCGCTGTTCGCGCTCCCCCTTGCTATTCGCGGCCCCCAGTTCGCACTTCGCCGGCCGCCACCGCACTGTTCGGACGCCCAACTCGTGTATGAAAATTATTCACAATTTATTCAATTATTTAATCTTATTTTATATTATTTTGAGAAACGGATTCGTCGTACATTTTTATCGTCGCGCTTTACTTTACGGCGTTCAATTCTATATTATTTGCGCTATTTTTCTATACGTAATTATTCACACGGGGAATTTTCTTTTTAACGATTCATACTTTAATTACCCTTTTCAGTAAAGTAATTAGAAAGGTATCTATTCTATTCGTTGTTAATGAATTGCTATGTAATTAATATTTATTCTTTCTAAAAGTAAGATATTTTTTGAAACTATTTCCCTGTACGAATTTTTACATTTATTCATATGTATTCGTCCATAAGTTATGTCGTATTGGCAACGGGAATTTCTTGGAAAATTCTTGTGGGAAAATTCCCAGAAATCGACGTGGGTTATAAAATTCGTAAACACGTCGCACGAAAACAAGGTCAGCGCGCTATCATTCGAGCGCCAGGCAGGATTCTCATCGGTCGACAGTGGTGCCGCGCGGCTGCGTCGTATTACTCTTTCAAACGTTGCCGTAGCAAGTACTGAGAAGCGAACAAGATTTCTTACGAGCGATTAGAGATTAAAATCGCGACTAATTCGTTCTTGAGTATATCAAGATTAATGGCGCGACGAAATATCGACGCGACGATTTTTATGTACTTTCGAAGTGGATATTCGACATCATTACCCATCGCATCGTTAAATACGTGCGAGATTAAGTTAGTTTAACGCCTTAACATAAGAATATGATCTTTTATCGAGGCCTGCATGAGAATTTGGCAGATGCATGTATGCTCCGATTCGTGTTAAATAAGTAACAGCAACGAGAAAATTTCCAGGAATCGGTATAACCGGATTCGGTGTAACCATCGCATCGCTGCGTCGTATTTATTCTTTAAAGTTGTTACGGCAAGTATTGGGAAACGGAAACTTCTTACAAACGATTAGAGGTTATATAATCGCGATTAATGACTAAAAGACTTCTTAAGGGCTATTCGATTTATATTCTAGTTCAAGTTAGTTATCGTACTTTCGATATACGATAATGTAGGATCTTATTGAGTACCAATGAACTTGTTGATTCGAATTATGACGGAATATGAGTTTTTATCTTGGGTGGTTTTTTTATATAAAATGGGAATATTGCGCAAAAATTATTACTGATAATTAGCCGCGAGTGTTTCTCGGGAGTGTTGTGCAAATGCAAGTTAAAAGAAGATTTGACAACCTAGAAGGAAGTGCCTGGCAATTTGAGAGGAGATGGAGGCCTTGGAGAGGCATCGGGCATCGACGAGTTTTTGTTTGCGGTGAATATCATTTTTTACTTGTATAAAAATCATTTTTTTTCGTTTCATCAAATTGTTTTATTTCAAAGATTCAAAAATAATTATTAGAGATTTCCATATCACATTTTACAAAAGTTTATACTTATAAAGATTCTCTTGGAAATTGTATCTACAATTATTTCAATAAACATTTCTGTTTTTGTTCGATGAAAAAAGATAAAAAAATGAAAAATTTTATAATAATAACATATTAATTAATTAAAACATGTATTATTTTAAGTATTGTTTCAATTGAAATCTTTATATGGATATGTTACAGATTTCAACGTAATCAACGTAGCAGATAATTTCGCTGTTGCGCATCGATCGGTGAGTGATAAATAAACTTTTTTATTGAACGAATTTATGCTGACAATTATATTAATATCAAAAAATGTCTAAACACATATATGTTAAAATAATCAAATTGGAACAATAAAATTAGAGCAATAGGCAATATTACATCTCAATATTAGATCTGATAGCTTTTAATGAAAATAGATAAAGTTTAACATTTAATTTTGCAACATTATTGTTCATTGATTTATGTATTCACGATTCGAAATGTAATCCATTATGTCGACGCATCGTTAATAGGTATTATGACTAATGGCATAAATAATACAAAAAATAATATGCGTGTAGTTTATGTAAAAATAATGATAATGAATATTAATAATTTTACTTTATACATGACGGACAGTATTAATGTCACTAGTACATTAATTTAATCAAATTGATAAATATTTGAGTTGTTAAAATTTTTATTAAAATTTTTTCATTTTTTTGGAAAAATTATAAAACAAACTGTTTAGATATATTGTTATATGATATAAAATGGTTATTTATAGAATAGGAAAAATGTGGTTGGACTAGTGATATTTTTTGTTCTATTCTCTTCTAAAATATTCTTCCACAATTAAATATTGTATAAATTAAGTCCAAAAACATACATTCGGAATTTTTCTCAATATATTCATGCAATATGTATCTACATTCAAAATATATATGCATCAGAAGCATAAATAATAAACAGATAAAAAATGTTTGTCTCTCTGCCTTTTTCATATCTAATATATGCTCTATACGTAATTTATTTAATAAAAAAAATAGTAATGTGATTATTAATAAGATAGAAATAATTAATATTCATTTTGTATATAAAAATGTATGAATAAAAAAACTTCACTTTTTTATTTTAGACCTTTGTATAGTCTATCTATTCATATTAATCTATGTGATAATCTTATAATCTATCAGTTAAAATCGTGATGTCTAATAAATCCACTGCAAATAGAAAAATTTTGTTGTACATATTATAATTTAAGTTTATCAGTTTCTCACGTCAGTCAAAATATCTACTTCATTTAATAACATGTATGTATTTTATTTTAATATCATCTAATGGAAAAAACGGCACGAACTTTTTCTCACCTAATAATATATCATATGAAAAATAATTCTGATAGTATAGTATAAATAATGTAATGAAAACGCGCGAAAATACATAATAGAAATTCACTACATTCTGCTATTAACATACATTAATTAAGTATTTCATGACGGAAATAAATTGGCAGGCATGCGGCACACCCAGAGAAAAGGCTTCAATTTAAAGAAATTTCGGTTAAAGAAAAAAATTTCTGATTCTTCAAAC
>NW_012130133.1:833549-842571 GCF_000143395.1 Atta cephalotes
TNTTTNTTATATATNATNTATACATATANATATATATATATATATTGTGTGTGTGTGTGTGTGTGTGTGTGTGTGTGTGTGTGTGTGTGTGCGCGCGCGCGCGCGCGCGCGCGTGTGTGTGTGTGTGTGTGTGTGTGTGTGTGTATAGCACGTAAAAACAATAGTCATATGTTTTGGATTTTTAACAATTGCATTAGTTATCATAAATATCAACATTCGATTTAGATTGCGAAAATTGATTAAATTTTAACATTCCTACGATATCAATTATTAAATATAGATTCTCATAGATAAAGATTTATCCTGTGAAATTCGAATTATATGCTGCAATTTTTATGTTTGTAGATTGAAACGTTTTATTTAATTTAAAAACCATATAAAAAAAGATTTATTTAACATATTAATGATATTTAGTTTAAATAAAAAATAATCGCTTATCATGATGTTAAAATAGTTTATTTTTGTTAGGTATTTATCAAAATGTAATACATTTAGTTAGGTATATGTAGAATCTGTTAGCTAAAAGCGAGAATATCTCGTTAATGTATTCGGAGATATTTAATTAAATTTGATATATTTTATGTGTGATATTATATATCGGAAGAAATTAATTTTTCGCATTTGTACGTGGTATTATAAACGAGTCTCCCTGATCCGAATTAACGCACTGGTTTTCACTCACACTTCATGCTTTCAAAATATCATATCTCTATGGAATGAAATTTTCGACATTATTCCGTGTATAAATAAATCCATTCAGATTTATTTGTGTGCTTACAAAAGCCGCGCATCGTCGTAATGTATCGATTTACTAAAAATTTATTGAGTCGAAGTTAATAATGCGATTATAAAATCAGATATAAAATAGATTAGTATAATACATAGATTTTATTTTATTGTACAATAATTCATTACATAACATTGCATATTTCAATTTCATCAGACCGCAACAATTTTACAATTTTACGATTCATCTATTATGTGTAAATGTGATAGACTTAAAATTTCTATATTTCACATTAAATAATGTCAAAACTGATATTTAACGTATTTAAATCTATATTTTATATGCGATTACATAAAGAATCAATTATTGTACAATCGTTGCGTGCGATGTATTTATAACGTGTAACGAGTTTGTTCAGATTACGTTGTACAACGAATATGCAAAATAATATGTGTTAGGAAACAGTGCAATATAATTTCTTCCATTTGGTGGAATTTTCGACAAGATAACTGTGTGAGAGTCGAAAATGGTCGAGAATGTCTGCGATAACAGTTAGACATCGGATAGATACGAAACTGGAGAGCCACTGCAGGGCAGTTCTCGTCGACTCGGTCAAAGTACGAGAGTTTGTATAAAGCCCGCAGGCAAAGCGGATCCGTTTACAGGTGCTAATTGTAATTTTAAAGCGATCGAATCCGACGATGTACGATGCGGTCGTGCTGGAGAGAGAATTGTGGTTGTGAGCTTATCCGCGAGTGGTCATTCGTCGTTTAATGAACAATTACAGATTAATATCAATCAAATGCGCATTGACGATATTAGAGTTTTTTTCAAGTATTCTATAGTGATATATTCTGGAAGAAAAACGCGTTAAAAAATTCATTTATCCAATTTCTAAAAATATAGCATCTAGCAGAAATTTTTTTCTAAAAATCTTTGTACGTATAATATTTAAAATATATATATTAAATATTCTATACATATATAATACGAAATATTATATATATATATATAATATTTAAGATATATGTATACGTACATATATAAATATATTTATTAAATATCTGCGGTGAAATATTGCTGTATATAGAAATTTTAAATAGTATCAAAGTGAAAGTGACAGAAGTAAAAAATGAATAATACTTCTCATGAAACCAGAATATGAACATTCTAATTGTGCAAACTAAAATATCTTGATATTGTTTTCTCCATTTTCTACAAATCTTTTACTTTTGTCATTACATTAATGTGTTTTTGAATATGTAGTTTGCGTTTTCTCATTCAACGCCGAAAAGTTCTCATGGCACGATAATAAACTTCCTAAACGCGAAAGTAGTGTTTATAGCCTCTTACATTTCGAGACTGAAACATGTGCATTTTCGGATCGCTTTATAGTCATCAACATAACATAGTGACAGAGCTATGATTCAAGATGGCCATCATCTAACAAAACGGGAAGTTCTCTAGCATGGGTCTAGTTTGTAAGTCATATCGTTCGCAGCAGGGTACTGCAACGGGATGTCAACGGTAGTCATCGTGGCCAACGACATGATGTACGTACCTACGTACTTCGCGAACGTACGCGGCGTTCATGCAAATAGCGAGACAAACAACAGTCACCGCAAGTTTCGCGAGAAACCACCACAAGATATCCTCCCACTTCGAAACCCGACAGCCATCAGATAATTTTGAGTTACAGTTCCTACTCTAAAATGCACTACTCGTGCGAATAATTATTAATTGGTTTATCGAAATTACGAATTAAAACATTGTCAAATGAAGAATATTACTTTATAAAATACATAAATTTTAGATACATACATATGCCTGCTTTTGAAAAATTATTTTTGGAAAATCTTTACAAAGTGCAAAATATTTTCAGAAATTAATCAAATAGATTTAATTTAATTTTAAAAAATAACGATAATTTTTTTATTAAATAATGGAGTATTTTCCCAACAGTATATTTTGCAATTTTTAGATCATAATAGAATTGGTTTTGTTTATATATTTAAATATTTGTTTTCAAATTTCACATATTATCAATACACACACACACACACACACACACACACGCGCGCGCGCGCGCGCGCGCGCGCTCGTGCCTATTGTTTGTGCAATCGGGCCATTTGAGAAACTCGACCTTGTTCCTCTCGATGTATCTATTGATTTGAGCTCTACTTGCATAACATATTCAGAGAAACATAAAGCCCCGCATTGGCGATATATGACAATACAGTGAAAGCGGCATCGACTAGAACAACTACATTATTCCGTTTGTGTTCACATTTTGTATTTCTATGAAGGCGACCAATAACAATTTTGCCAAATTAACTATTATTTGCGCACGGGAGTAATAGTGACATGTAGAATAGGATTCTCGCTATCGTCCGACTAAAATCAGAAATACACGCTTCGCCCATTTACTATTCCGCCCAAGATGGTTATAGTCATATTGCCCATTGTCGTGCTTAGCTCTTGCAAAGGGCGGTTACCGCTAGTCAACGCATACTGTCTTGTAATATCATGTACATATACGTGTAAACGTGTGTGTGAATCCGCAGGAATCGTGGAAATCAGATAACTGCTGCAGTTTCATGAATTTGTCCCAAGACTGCTTTACCCAGCTTCGACATTCCTGTTTCCTTTAGAATTTCTCTTTTGAAACTTTCGACTAGGAACTGCAATTCGCCACAAAGTTTCGAGGTCAACTATTGCGAGCCGCTAACCATTTCGTATAGTAATTGGTTAATTCGCAGAGAATGGTTACATGGAAAACACATTTAGAAATTAGATATTTCATTAAAAATTTAATAATATGATAGCAATTATATGAGTATAAGTAAAATCAAGATAACGTTGATATTATCGAATACATCAATCTAATTAATAAATTAAAATAATCAATCTAATTAACAAAAATTGATATAGCAGAAAATACATTTTAAAGAAAGTTGGAAATATATTTATAGGTAAATTGTTGAGAGCAATTCAAGTAAAATAATATTAACAGAAATTTATAAAATTCGATATATAATTAAGAACAGGTTAAAGAGCAACTAAGTAATAACTAAGTAATAACGGTAATTAGTGCGCAAAAGATTTTCATCTTATCAACCTTTTACAGAATATATTTATTTCATAGTTGTGCCCAACAGAAAAATTGTACGTTTCGATTTCATTCTAGCTATCTTCAGCAATATGACAATTTTCATATTAATCTATCAAATGAAACATTTTCTACATCTTCCCATAATTTAGAAGTGCTTCACTAGTTAGCTAAGTAAAATACTACACTGCAAACCTCGAAGACGCGATCGCAAAATTAAAACTTTGTCAGTTTTACATAAATATAAAATCCATCGAATAAATTAATGTAATATAGAATAAATTGGAGCGTTAAACGTTAAAACTTGTTAAAATTTGTCGTTGGAACAAAGTAACTGAATCACACAAACGTTAAAGATAAAAAAAATTAGTATTTGAAATTAATTATTGGAAATCTTTTGCGCCGTTATTTTCAATCCTCCTTTAATTTATTCTTTGTTCTACAGTATTCTTTTTTGGATTACATTCAAAAAATATTCAAAATTCCATTAGTTTATTAAACTATAGAAAAAAATGGGAAACGCGCGCGCGGACATGCATATATCAGAATACTTTTAGCGCTATTTTGGTTCTGTAACGTTCGTCCAAGATAATAACTGTCCATGAAATAAATGCATATCGCCGTGCAGGATCCGGAATAGCAATGCGGGTTTTCTACCGGATTCTTATTTCCGGAGAACTGTTTGCTTCTACTTTGCCCATCTCTTGACAATTCTTGCGGTTCTTACCGTGTATATGCGTGTATCCGTATTGCACGCGCCGCAACTTCCGCCGCGAAGAGGAAAAGGAGGAGAACGTAGCGGCACGTTGCCGCGGATATGTCTACGAGCAATTTCGCTACAAATACAGGGACGTTCACTGTTTTCTCCGTTGGCTGGTCACGCTCGCGACGCTATTCGCATTCACCGTCGCGTAATATCACCGCGCGATATTCTAATGCTGGCGCTTGTGAATGGCGCACATTGCGAAACAGTGCAACGCGATGTCACCGAGTTACATTATTATGATAAGGAAAGTGCGTTCCTTCCTACGATCTCAGGATGTTGGGTTTTTCTGAGAGAATGAAAAGCATTGAAAATAGAGCATTGAAAATAGATCTTATTACTGTACTCTACTGTGATAAGTAGGTACATCGAAATCGATTCTTTTTAATAAAAATTTATTGTATAAGAAAATTTCTTGCATAATCGACATTAAATATTACTAACAATTGTTTTGAGTTTTTATTATATTGTTATTATTTATTATAATAGAACATGTTTATGCATTTTTTTCTTTTCTCGTAAATGTATTTTTTTTTATTTTTATCGAGAGTTAACTTTTTCATCAATTATATTACACGAATTTCTATTTATGAGAGAACTTTAACCTTATAGAACATTATCGTATGTCAATTTTACGTATAAGTGAGCGAGATTATTAAATTAAATTATGTTTTTAGTAGTCATTAGAAGGTCCAAGGTTCGCTATACTAAAAAGTTAGGACAAGTATACTTTTAAAATCCTGCTCGTTATATATCAATTTGGATTTCTTGGTGGTCTGTATTGTAACAGAAAGCGTGACAAATATTTCAATTTGTAAGCAGTTTTGTTGTTATTATATATTTTTTTATTTAATTATTGTAAGGAGGTATTGAATTGTATACGTCATATATATCAAGATTTCAAGATTTTAATTTGAGTGCGCTTATTCTTTCTTATCTTTTAAATTAATAATTAGATTACTTGTGTTTATAAAGGTTTAGATTAGAAATAATAAATATTTATTAAAATTGTGAAAAATATAAAAACTTTGTGTCACATTAATTAAGAGTGGCGTATTTCTTACGTAAAATTTATGTATTGATAGCAATTGTATCATTCAATATTATAATATGGTAACATTCTGGGGTTAAAAAAATACTCAAAATTACATTGCATTTTAACTATTCTTAATTTTCTAATTATTTTATAAGCAATTACAATAGCTAATATTAAATAATTGTAAACATATATATAGACACATATAGACATATTAAGTGCATATTTATTATACTGTCTCATTTAAATTTAATAATTTTTAGAAATTTAACTTTTATTCAGAGATTTGATTATCGAACTAACATAAATTTAAATTTATTTATGAGATAGATGAAAGATCCGCAATGAGAAGGGAAATGAAGATTCGCAGGAATGCGAAGGGGTCCGCAAGAGAATTTTTCGAGAGGAGACTATAATGGGGAGAAACGCGACACGATGTTAAAATGCAATTTCGTCTGACAGCTTGTTGTTGAGGGTGACTCGTTTTTCCGATGTCAAGGGGAAATTGTTCGTGGATAACGAAGAAAATGTCGGTGTCGGCTACTGGTGGTCGGAAGTTGTGGAATTTCGTCTTGCTCCCTTCAAAAATAACAGAATGGCTTGTGTGTCGATCATATGCGGAGAAAGGCTTTCTTCCTTGAATTCTTCATCGAATCTTTTTCGTTCGTAAACGTACTCCCTTATTGACTAGGGTGGGTTTAAAAACAATTCGTCATAGTAAAATCAAAATTATAATAAGCAACGTAAAAACTTATGTGTTCAAAGAAAGGTTTGCGAATTATCCCATAGAATGTCTTGATCCGTTATTAAAAGTTGGTTTATTTAAACAAATAATTAGTATTTTATTTTTACATCCCTTGTCTTTTAATGATGTATCAAGAAACGAAAATAATTCACAAGCTGTGCTAATTTTTTTGAAGAGAATATATATGGAAGCCTCAAGAGTATTATATTATAACATGATTATATAACACAAAAATATAAGATAATAAAATATATTTCAGAGATACAATATGTGTCAGTGATTAAATAAATCGTAGTAGTAAATAAAATTCGTTAGATTTATGACGCAAAAATGTGTATATTTACATATATATGTATATTCACTGTATAACTTCATGCAAAATGTAAATCTTATTCCAAGTACAATTTCAAGCGCATGAGCGACAACATGAATTTGAGCTATCTAGCTTTGAGATATAATATAAAATTACTTTTCTATTTTCAAAATAAGTACTCCATTATTATTTCGATCTGCTCGTTATAAAGGGAAAAACATTTTATCTGTGGCACGCGGGTTGACCTGACAGCGACATTGCAAGCAACAAAATAAATTGGAAAGAAAAATAAATATCGTGAGCATACTTGGTCGAAGATAATGGAAGTTTGCGCAAACAGTAAGAATCATTCGCGAACGTTTCTCTTTAGTGAAAGCAAAAATTTATAAGCTCGTCGTAAAGAAGGCAGTAAAGAAGGCAGTAAACGTCTTGTCAAACAAAGCGGGAGAGGAATCTGCAGTTCGATGGGATAAGAAAAAATAGAATTAGATCGCGATGACGATGAGGAACGTTACCGCCGCGGAATTTACACGCGTACGTCTCAGGAAGTGGTTTCTGCATGCACCGCCATATGTAACGCGTCCTGATTTGCATAACGGAGCTTGCCGGAGGTTACTATACCTTAACAACGGCTCTTGTACGGAACAGCGCTTCGAGATTCGGTTCAGAGTGTACTGAGGATATGCAGATCGTCTGCCTTTGTTACCTTCTTCGCAATATCCCTTCTAATGAAGTTTGCGTTAGATTATAATGATAATATCAAAAAGACCATTTATCACCGTTTAACTGTAACGATTTTCTACTAACTGAAAATCTTTTTGTAAGAAACGGAAGACATTAACGTGCGCTATCTAAGAGAATGCAAGAAATCTATTATTAAAATAAAAATTAGAGAATCAGGAAAGTTTCGACGGTCGTTTTTATTATAATTTTTATGTAGAGTTACTCAACTCGAGTTCTTTTAAAAATCGGAGATCAGCATTTTAATTTTGAACTAATTTTTATTAAAAATTTATTTTTGCATATTTAAATTTCCATTTGTAAGGATATATTTAATAAATTAACTCATTCATTAACTTTGTTATATGAAGGTTCATTAACTTTGTTACATGATGGTGCAATATACCTCTAATTTTAATTTTATTATTATGTGTACGCGTTATATATTCAATGTGACTAGGTAAATGAGTTAGAGGGCTGAAATGAAGACCCGGAACGAAATATGGCGTACAATTTAATTTTCGCATATCGATGCGTGGGGTTCGTGCAAAATTTCGCGGAGCGTTCTCATTTAATTTCAGCTACGGAGGTACACGCACGATAATTAGGCGGCAGTCGAGAGTCGACATCGCAAACGGAAGAAAGGAGGGGGTGGGAGAGAGGAGGACCTACGTGAAGGTTCGTTTGCGTCTCACGGGCGGCAGCGACTACGAGATTCCATCTTCTAACGACGCTCCCTCGCCCCCGCGATGCGTGACCGGGGTCAGGATGGCACCGTTAGAAACCGTTTCCACGGGTGCTCACCCACTCGTGGAGAACACGTACCGCCGCGAAAATAAGCTCCCGAGTTATAAGTGCCGTGAGACGTCGCGCCCACGTGGAGCTTCGTGCTCTGCTTCGCTGTGCCGCGTCAATGCGACGCGACACTACGGTGCACGATAATACCGAACGATCGTCGAAATGTTTCATTTCCCGACACTGTCCATTTTTATCATGTAATATCGTTCCTAATATCGTTTCCTAACTGAAGAGCATAAATTGTTTTTTGTGTTCTTGCACAGCGACGTATTACAAGAAAAAAGTTATCGTGTAAGAAAAATGGAGGTACATTACAAAGAATTAGCACTGATAAAATTTGATATAAAGCTAATTTTTCATTAGTGAGGAAAAATATTTTGAAAAATATTGTTAAATAATATACTAATTGAAAAATGTTTGGTATTTTGTTGCTATAATTACGTTATCATAATTACAATATAATTATTACTTCTATAATATTAATAATAAAGTGCACTGAAACCGCGCGCGGTTTGGGGCTCTGAACGCTATAACAAGGTTGCTCTTCCTCTAGAATATAACTATATATAATACCATTGCACGACATACGGATATATAACTTTTTAATCAATATTTAATGTTAGTTACACCTTAAAAAACTACTTTATGAAAAATAAAATGGCATGTATTTTTATTACTTATTTTTTCACGACTTTGTGTGTGTGTGTGTGTGTGTGTGTGTGTGTATCTGTAAATATATGTGTGTTATCACGACACACACACACACACACACACACACACACACACACACACACACACACACACACACACA
>NW_012130133.1:843406-847442 GCF_000143395.1 Atta cephalotes
ACACACACACACACACACACACACACACACACACACACACACACACACACACACACACACACACACACACACACACACAGACGCACGCACACACATGTATATATAGGCAAACTATGTCCTCTACTTGTTCATAGAGCTATTATATAATTATTATTACATTACAACAGTAGTAATCACAATTATAGTAACATATCAATGTAATTACATTGTTATAAATATCAAAACTTTTCCCTGAATGTATATTGAGAGAGAATTTGTTATATAAAAACATGTACAAATGTATAGTAAATTATGTAATATATTGGAAATCAAAATTGCTTAACAAATATTTGAATAATGATTTGGAACTGTACTAATAGCTCGTTAGTGCGGATTATGACACTGCTGCATTCGGTATCTATTTAAAGCGCTTCGATCTATCGACATGTCACATACAAATATATGTGACATAGTCAAACAAACTATTCAGGATAAATACATCTAATTGGCACGTATTTTACGATTACAATTTACTAAGCGCCTATGGAAGGGATATTAACTAGTGAGATATGAATCTCGTAGTGTGAAATTAATGTATCTCATATATGATAGGAAAAAAAATCATAATTGAAATTAATATTATTTTCAAGTGCATCGTAATTAATGACCGTGAATTAATTACAGCAGTAGATATTTCTGATTTTCGTGAATATTTAAATTAAACATTTTATTATACAGAGTGTCCGATAATAATTATTCTGATGGAATTCGTGGCTTTGTAGAGCGGACTAAACTGAAACGAAAATTCTTCTATCATTTTGCAATTTTCGCATAGTTAATTGCTAAAAATTGTCGAAAATTGGTCTTCAATAATTTTTTACTCAAATACTATAAATTTTATAGAAAAGCAAGAGATGAAAATTGTTTATTTTTTATCTTATAGAACTCTACGAATTTTTTCAGAATATTTTAACTTTTTAGTATTGTTACATGTGTACATTTTCTTTTTAGTATTATTACATTTTCTCATTTTTTATCAACATAAGAAAATATGGTATTAAAAAATTTTGAAAAAATTAAAAAAAAATTTTAGAGCTCTATGAGAAGAAAATAAATAATTCTTGTCTCTTACAGTTTTTCTGTAAAGTTGATAGTATTAAAGTAAAAAATTATTGAAGACCAATTTTCGACATATTTTAGCAATTAATATCTTGTTAACTATTATGAAAATTGCAAAATGGGAAAGAACTTTCCGTCTCAGTTTAGTCCGCTCTACATGTCCAAACCCCGTAAGAACAATTATCGGACACCCTGTATAATAAAATATAGTTTAATATCATGCAATAATAAATGAAATAAATAATTATTTAATTTTAATAAATAGAATTATTTCTGAAATTGCACTGCTGATATTTAAATATTACAAAAATACAATAGTATAACAAAATATTACGCATGTTTAAAATCAAATAAAAAGAATTTTTGGAGCTTTGTGATAAATCTCGGAATCGGTATTCGTATGAGACGCGAAGGTGTAGTGATATATTGCAAGGAAACGTGCCGGCAGGCAGACGGACATTGCAAATTATTTATGACATTCACGAAAACGCGCTGTCAATTTATATCGAAATGTCACAAATTGGAATTGACATTATCGCAACACAGTTAAAAAATATCGGTCCCACGTGCGAGCCGCAAGAGAATAAAAATAGAACTATGATCGAAAATCTAAAGAATTACCGTTTTATCATATTTGCATTACCATGTGTCACACAATAATTTGTTTTTTTCTTTATTTTGATATTCTTATCTTACATTTAACCTTACGTTTTATTTTATCTTATTCTATTTCGATTATATATCTTTAATTCATATTTTTGCTCTTTTATTCCATGTATTGTTAATTTTATGGAGGATTACGGAGAATTTTTAGTCGTAAAAGTTCTTTGGAAAATTTGCTAACTCATTAAATAAAAAGTGCTACGAATACTATCCATTTATGCGTTACAATGTACTCGCTTAATTTTTCCATATTTCCGTTGTCGCAGAAGTCATCTGGCGCGTTAATGACAAGTCGATGTTATTCTTCGGTCTCGATCGATCAGGCACGCGATTGCTCGGTCTCTGCGCCGCTAACAAAGAAAAACATTCGTGGGATATGATAACACAATGTCTGTCCGTTCGTCCGCTCGTTACTTGAGCCGACGAGCCAGAGAGCGAGCTGATAATAATAAGGTGCTTTCATAATTGCCGATGTAATTAGAGGGAAAAAAAGCAGAGGTGGAACGCGTAATGCACTTCCTTCGTAGTCGGTGACGGCTTCGCTCTGGTCGCGCCCAAGTGCGTGCGTTTATTGTTGCAATTGTATCAAGAAAAAAAACGCATTCGGAAATACGATTGCGAATCCTCAACAAAATGTTGATTTTTTGCGAGCAAAATGATTCAGTTTTGGAACGATATGTTTTCCTTCTACACTCTAAAAAATATCGGTGTGAATTTAACTCCACGAGATGTCTATATAATTCTCAACATGTTGATGTTAATATTAACATCAATATATACAGAAATCACATCAAGGCAAAATACATGTATTTTGTAATGTAAAATACAAAATAATTATAGTCAATTTTAGTAATTAATAAACTATATCACTCTAAATAAACTATATCAATGATGCAGTCATTTAAAGTAATTACTAAGATTATTAGTATTTTGTATTATGAATACAAAATGCGTGTATTTTGCCTAGCCCTGTACCACAAGAAGTTAAATCCATATCGATATTTTTAAGATTGTTAATATTAACATCAACATGGTATGGATTTATAATCCATGATATTTATATCAGTACCATCATGGTATATAAATTTAAAACCTATGATGTTAAATCTTATCATTAATATGTTAATATTAATGTGTTAATATTAACATCAACACAATAAGATTTATATAAATACAATATGGAATTAAACTCACATTGATATTCTTTAGAGTGTATTTTTATTTTAATATCGCTGTTTTCGGGAGACTTTCTCCTGTGAAGAAAGTCTCCCGAATACAGGCAAATAACGGCAAATACATTAACTGGCTAAATCCGCTTGTGACCTGCTTTTGCTACGAACGGGCAAATCTACGAAACGGGCAAACAAATAAATTATACAGCCCTATGATAGTCGCGCGCAAAGAGAGAGAGACTGAAATGCCGTCGGCGGGTATCGCAATTATTTACAGTACCTTACAGTGCACGGAGTTCGTCCGCTTAATTTAATCTTATTTAATTTCTGGAGACGTGCGACTCTTCGTTGTGTTATATCAGCATATCCTCTGTGCGGGATTCACGATAGGATTTATGGTTGCTCTTGCAAAACTTTGCACTGAGCAAATATTTCTAGCGATATTCTGCGAGTCTACACTTTGTGGTTCCTCTCATGTATGTTGTATCTGCGATTGTATCTGCGTGGAGCAGAAGCAATACGATTTTTTTTTTGTGGGATTTTATCGATCAGCAGTGAAAGAATTCAGAATACACCTTTGATTCATGAGAACGCTGATAAAGGAAAGGCCTTCGAGAATTGAGCGAAGGGGAATACAATTAGGAGAAACGTAATGATAGACTCTCTCAATGCGCAATTTCGAATACAATAAATTACTTTAAGGCGCGAATAAAGTCTTCATTATTGCGCACGCGTTGCACTTTAACCATCACTGTACATACGAAAGCCAGCGTTGCCGACGTTAATCGTTTTCTCTCTTTCCCGTCGTAACTTGAATTATCACGGATGATATATCGCGCGAATAATTCAGCCATAATTTCAGAAATAAGATCGCGCGATAGATAACGATGGAATTCAGAATGCGACGTTAGTTCGTGAATGTTGATAAAGGGCATGCATAGAGAGAGACAGAGAGAGAGAGAGAGAGAGAGAGAGAGAGAGAGAGAGAGAGAGAGAGAGAGAGAGAGAGAGAGAGAGAGAGAGAGAGAGAGAGAGAGAGAGAGAGAGAGAGAGAGAGAGAGAGAGAGAGAGAGAGAGAGAGAGAGAGAGAGAGAGAGAGAGAG
>NW_012130133.1:848087-849377 GCF_000143395.1 Atta cephalotes
AGAGAGAGAGAGAGAGCAAACCGTTCCCAAGAAAGGAGAGAAATTAGGAGAAGCATAATGAGCCTCAATGTGCAATTCCGAACATAATGGATTATTCCATCGTAAGTTCGTGAGAAATAAAGTCTTCGTTATTATTGTAAAATAATTTTTTGATGCTTAAAGAAATATAATTTCGTGTTACGTTCGTATTTAGAAATCATTTTATTTCTAATTATTAGTACAATAATTTTTAAAATAATTTTTTAATGCTTAAAGAAACATAATTTCAAGTTACGTTCGTATTTAGAAATTACTTTATTTCAAATTATTAGTAATTTTCTACGTAAATAATCTAACCACAATTTTAAAAAATGGGATCGAGTGCGATCGATGAGCGGAGAAATTCGGAGCGAGAAATGGTTGTCGAAGAAATACGAGAGACAGGAAAGTCGTATTTGCCGCCGCTTCCGACAGAGGAAAGGTGGAAAAGGGGAAACGGGAAAGTAAAAGAGGATAGAGTAGAACGAGAGAGAAATCGATGCGCGCGGATACAGGAAGCGGTGGTGCAAGCAGAATCGAAAAAGGGAAGAGGCCAAAGCGGTCGCAGATGAAAATTTAATTTCACCGATCCTGGCCGGTGGGGCACTACGACGGCATTACAGGGTACTCTCCTCCTCTCCAGCCTTCTCCCTTCTCATTCTTTCCCTCTTTTACCACGCCGGTAACACACTGACGGCCACGATTTACGAGATTACAGTAACGAGAACACGGTAATATTACGGGGCGATGACGAAATTACCGGTCGTTCGCCCGCTTATCGCTTGAAAACTCGCGCGAGCGGAAAGGACGAAAATAAAATTTGCGAGCGTCCACGTGATTGACTCTATCTCCACCCGTATATTCTCAGACTGGCGAATAAAATTGCGTGGTAATGGAATTTGCAAGAAATTTAACAATTGCAGTTTTCATTATTGTCATTACCCGTAAGTCACGGTGAGTTACGAGCGAGCATGATTATCGCGTCGCTTTACCTTTCCGGCATCGCCGCGGACATTCTCGTTATTAATTACGGCTGGACTTAACGGTTTAAGCTGTGCGACTCACAGTTGTCGGAAAATTGGATTGTGGCGAAAGGACTCTCGATGCAGACTGACCGAAATCGTGACATCGACGGAATTATGCGCGAATTCAAAGTCAAAGTGCGGAAAAGATTAAATCTGTTTTCATATTTATTTCAAGAAAATTTTCAGAGTAAGCGGTGCATCTCTTGGAAGTTAAAGTAAAAAAAGTTATTGAATTATTTAAAAGTCA